>NW_007577993.1:175208-176572 GCF_000690725.1 Stegastes partitus
ATTAAGTGTTATGATGCTGTCAGATAATATCATAACAGTTAAATGTCTTATATTCTTGACCTGAAGTAAAGTGAAACAATTTGAACCAGTTATGATACAGTTAGATAAAATCACATTCATACTTAAACAAAGCAACAGCTAGGTCAAGATCTATTTATGTTATTTCATTACATTTATTCAAAAACACATATATCCACAGGTATTTCCACAGAGGGCCCCAACATATTATAACTATACCTGGGATAAAACCAAACATGATGGAAATACATGACACTTTTTCTCTACATGACTTGAATTTCTACGTCATGGAAAAGTCTGCCCAAGACACCATTATGATGGCGAATGCCTAACCAGTAGTGCCACTCTATCATTTTGAGGTGAGTCTTCAGTGATTCAGTAGTGCGATTACCTCTATGTAGCCAAATTTCACACTTATATTTCTGCCATGCACGCTCAATATGCTGAGTATGAGCACCAGTCTCTGGGTCAACAAAGTTCTTTTTATGACAGACAGAATACTGGTCATATCCGTGTTGGGAAAGCTGGCCCTTGTAAGCTCGCCATTCATCAGTGAAAATGGGTATTCGGGGTCTGATATGCCTCCGGATGTGTCTGATAAGGGTTCGTCTTGATCGATCCTTGACGAGTCTCAGAATGGGTCTTCTTGAATTACCATCGACCTCCAGCATGCCAAAAACCCACTGGCGATCACGTGTTCCCACAACGACCACGATGGTACTAAGACATGGGGAAAAAATACAAATATTTGAATTATATTTTATGACCAAAAACAATATATAAATTCATTTAAAAAACAACAGATTAATTGGTAATGTACATTTTCATTGGTGCCAGGCCTTTTTATGTATGCCTCATTTATAGAAACCTGCAACTGAGGCCATGAAGCTAAAGTATACTTATGTAATCATTATGGCTTTAATGCTTTTTTGTTCCTTTTTTGCAGTCTTTCATTTACTAAGAAAATGCAGGTTGCAAAACCAGGGTCAATACAGAGTGGCTTGGGTAGGGCACCAAATTTATAATATGAAAATTGCCAGCTCAATCCCTAATGATATCAACATCTTAAAGTGGCAGCTTCTCTCCTCTATCTCTCCATCTGGCCACCTGATCATCCCTCAGTGTAGTTTGCCAATTAAACCCTCCTTCTCCACTTCAGGTCAATGTATGGCGAGCATCTCGGCTGAAAGCTTAACATTGCTGTATGCTGTTATGTTAAAGATACAAGAGGGGATGCTTTTTTTCAATAAAATAAATGTTACATAGCTCTATCATACAACAGCAATCACTAACCATTAGTGTTTGAATGGCTCGCATCAGACCCTGTGCTCTGCAGGCAACAGAAA
>NW_007577993.1:187252-188248 GCF_000690725.1 Stegastes partitus
GCAACACAATTGCAAGAACAGCAGTTATTGCTGAGCTAGCTATCACATTCCCAGAGATCTTCAAGGAGCTGCTCTCCACCGATGAAGATCACAGTGCAGAGAAGATCTCTGAATTTGCAGAACGCTGTAGAAGAGTGATAACCAATGAGATGGCTGAAACAATCACTGCAAAGAAAAAAAGGGGGAAACTCCTGCCAATAGTGTATAAGCACACTTAGGTGAACATAATCATGCATGTTTACCCTTTTTTATTCAAAGAATAAACCATACTGTTTTTTTTATTGAGCTGAATAAGAATGTTGTCTTGGCTTGTTTGATTTTCATCCCACAGTAGTTGGGATAGATGGAAATATGTTGGGGCCCTCTGTGGAGGTTATCCTGTGTTATTTTTGAAAAAAATGAAAGGATAACTATTTGTTGGATTTGCTGTTGCTTGATTGCATTATATGATTAATATGATTTTATTTTACAGTATCATAAAACTTATTGACATCCGAATAACTGGTTCAAACTGTTTCACTTTACTTCAGGTCAAGGATATATGACATTTAACTGTTATGATATTATCTGACAGCATCATAGCACTTAATGACATCTTCATAACTGGTTCAAAATGTTTCACTTTACTTCAGGTCAAGGATATAGGCCATTTAACTATTATAATATTATCTGACAGCATCATAACACTTAATGACATCTTCATAACTGGTTCAAAATGTTTCACTTTACTTCAGGTCAAGGATATAGGTCATTTAACTGTTATAATATTATCTGACAGCATCATAACACTTATTGACACCTTCATAACTGGTTCAAACTGTTTCACTTTACTTCAGGTCAAGGATACAGGTCATTTAAATGTCTAATGACAGTTAATGTCAGTTCCAACCAGGTATGATAGATCAATGCAAAGTTAATAGATACAGCTAAATTGTGTCTTTACATCTGACGATGTAGTTTGTTATGACATGTTAATGTCAAGTGGTCATAATGAAA
>NW_007577993.1:188338-208893 GCF_000690725.1 Stegastes partitus
TTGTCATGACAAAGACAATGGGTGGTCATTTTGTCCTCTCCTTATGTCAACTTGTCATGACAAAGACAATGGGTGGTCATTTTTCCCTCTCCTTATGTCAACTTGTCATGACAAACAGTGCTAACCTAGCCCAAAAGGTGTCATTGTTTACCGAATGACACTTAATGACAGCCTTTATGAAGCGTTATTCATGTTAATGACAGGTGTCATGTCACGATAATGACAGTGTAATGTCAGTCTTATGTACACCCCTTCAAATAAAGTGTTACCAACTTGACTCTACAGTCCCACTGCAGACAAGGTTTGTAAGGTAAATACCATATATTCAAAAGGCTCCTCTTCTGCTGAGTAATAAGTCAAGATCTCCACCCCTGCATTACATTTCAACCTGCTCATGGCCATGAAATCAGAGGAAAGCCGTGTCATGTCTCAAATAGAGAATGACCAGAGTTGAGTTTTGCATATATACAGGCCTGGAGAGGACAACAACACAGCCTGTGGTGAAGACCCACAACCAAACAGCAAAGTATAATGAATAGCTGTGGAGGAGAGTTAATGGAGCATGATATTGGCCCTTAAAAGTTTAGTTCCCTGTAGTGCAGCAGGACAAGCATCCGACTCTGCACTGACTGATTGTGATGGTGATGCGAGGCCATGGGGCATCTCCACCATCGCAGTGACGGACAGCTGACTCCTGTCAATGTGATATCAGCAACAACATAGACTGATGTAACACAGCTTAATCTAACATGAAATTAAGAAGTAACTTATGGGCAGTAACTGTGCTTGACACAAGTATGCTGAATTATGTAACTACTCCAGGAAGTTAGCTAAGGGGGAAAAAGTTGCAGTTGTGGCACCTAATTTTTAACCTAATGTGTAACACTGTAATGAGTAGAAGAAATTTTACTTTTTAAGAACTTTTTGAAGTTAATTTCCTAATCAGTGTTCTATTTCTCCAGTATGAGTAATGCAAAATAGACTTGACAGCAAATCAGGACAAAACATAAAATCATTTACCATTTTCTGCATCACCTACTGAATACATGTAGGTTCCTGCAGCAACACACACAGCTGTGCAGCTGTAACTGCATGGCGTTGTTCATTGGGATTAATATTGTACAAATCAACAGGTTTGCTGATATAACATTCCCTCAGCTGAGAATTTGCATCACTCAGAAAGAAATGGCCAGGAAATGAACTAGTGAAGGAGACACGCTTCTTATGAGAGGTTTAAATCCCAAACTCTGAGCAGAACCTCTTCTTCAGTATCAGTTATTATGATGATAGCAGGTGAAAACAGAGCCACCTTCATGACAGTGAAAATTCTGACTTTTGGTTCAACATACCTGCTAACCCACGAGCTTCAAATTACAGCCCTCCTTATCTCCCACAGGCCCTGCTTGTCTGCCTGCTGCATCATCTGATCTTTACCACTTCTGGCTCACCAGTTTCCACTCCACTAATCAGTTCACTCAGTATATTTACTTTCTGGCTCCCAGGAACTAAATATTTTTGGTCCATTAAATCAACGTGTTTTGATTGATATGCATTGTGTTTGGAATTATCTCGTGGTTGCAGGATGATGGTCCAGCCAATGTGATTAGAGGAGTTGGTTTGTATAGCAATGTGAGACAAACTGTGTTGGGTGAGACAATTCTAGAAGCAGCCACATATGTGTAGCCACCTCCTGTCTTTCTCTACACTTCAAGCTTTCAAGGTTCATTTTGGTCTCAACCATCCAGAAAACTTTTCTGACAAAAGAACTTTGCTGACTTGTCTTTTTTTTTTTTTTTTGTAAATCCAATCATCTTGCTGTTAAAAAAAAGCTTTCAACTTGCAATAGCGCCTCTGTGTTTTTGCTGTTCAAGTCTTCTGTTAACTGTGTATTCTGAAACTTTCACACCTGCTCTCTCTAAACTGGTGCCGATTTCTCTGATCGTTCTTTTCTTCATTGCTTACAGGATTTTTCTGTCGTCAGCTGCAGTTGTTTTCCGTGGGCAACCTGTCCTGTGTTTACTTCGAAGGCCACCAGCGGCTTCAGTTCCTTCAGGACTTCCCACACTGCTGTACTTGATTATATTTATTTTCTGTGGTTCTCAATGCCTGTTTCTGTTTCCTCAGCTTACAGATGAGCTGGTTTTCTATCAGTCAGCTCTCTGGTCCTTACGTTGGCGTTTGCCTTCTGGCTCCAACCACTATCTCAGCTGAAAAGACTGAAATGAAGGGTGGCTTTTTAAACAATCCGTACAAGAAAAAAACACCTGGCCAGTGAGTTCCACCAGTTGCTCAGTCATTAACTTATTTATTTATTTATTTTTTTACATCTGAAAATGGCGATAATGAACACATACATTTGTAAAGTAAAATGTCTGTGCAGGTGACGACCAGACAAAGGTGATAAGGGCTACTTTTATTTCACACTTTTATTTCATTTTAAAACTCTAGTTCTATTAGCATACTTTTAAAGGCTGGATGGTATTGTGTTTTCATCCACCTTATTTATGTGCATCTTCAACTGATGCGTAAAAAAGTGAGTGACTTAAAGTGCCAAATATGTGAAAATGTATCAGCATATAATAGAAACACTAGGAGAATGAATCATGTCTGCTACAGCTCCACTGAGGCCCATCACTTATTATGTATTGCTGCATTATCTCTTTATTTTCCTTAATTTCTCCCTCTTGTTTCTGGTGTGTTTTCCTTCGTCCTGTCTTCTGTGTACCTACTTTGTGTCTGTCAAAATGTGTTACATTCTTTTTTTTTTGTTCTTGGTTTTTTGCTTTCGTGAGTACTTTATTGAGGAAATGAAAACCCAAACAAAGTCCTCTTTGTGAAGCCCAGTTGAAGACATTTAGTAAAGTGAGGACATGAAAGCAGCAGTGGGTCAGTTCTTCACTTTATTAAAGGGCTTTATTGAAGAGTCTATATGTGTTTTCTCCCACAGGACATGCTGCTCACTGATGTGTGTGCTTTTCATGGAGAGGATGTGAAGGATCTCAAGTTGTCCCATTAGAAGCTTCTGTTCTGTTTTATTTATCAGATCTTGGAGTGTTTTACACTGTCAAAGGGTGAGAGTCTAAGGGGCTTCTCTGCTGGATGAGTTGTGCTGTTTCCTGTCTGGAAGAGCTTTTGCCACAAATGAAGGTGAAGATTGTTGAAGATGAACAGGTGGATCAGAGTCTTGGCTGAATTCATAAATCATGTGACAAGGAAAAACTCTTGAATCTTGAATGAATTTCTCCTCTTTCACAACCAAATTGCGGGGAAACAGCAATTCAGGTGTCAGAATCAATTAACAAAAACAATAAAAATCAACCTGTTTTTGCCAATTCCTTTGTTTGGAAACCAAACCCAGAAGCTATATGGTATTACAGAGAGATCAGAAAATAACATGCAAACAGAGACACGATCCACAGGAGGCAAAAATTAACAGAAAGTAACTTTAACTAAAACATTTCCACAAATCTACTGTTGTTACTGTAAAATGGCCAAATATGTACTGTGAAACCTGTATGTAAAACTTGCCACCACAGGCCAAGCTCTAATCAAAGGCCAAGCAAAGAATGTGTATAAATGTTCATATTTATTACTCACAGTGCATATCATTAAATCACCATCCTATTCTTCAGAAAGGGGTCTAATCATATATACTAATAATACCTATAGTAGGGGAGCCTGATGAACCAGGGGTGCCTCTGCACATCAAATAGGTGCGCAATCAGTTCACGTGATTATAACCATCACACATAAGTCCAGTTTCAGTACTTCTAGGGATTGAATCTGATAATTAACCACTGTTGATCAAAAATAGGAAAGTGAATAGAACAAAACAAACAAAACAATTCACAAAAATGAAAGGAGTCAGTCTGCTCTCACACTATGCACCCCAAGTATTGAACATTCTTGAGATAGAATATAACAAATAACATTCCTTTTGTCACAAAGCTTCTGTAACAGTGCAAACAAAGAATTATAAACAGTCTTAAAGTGTGCACTAAATACTGTGAACAGAATTGTTTTGGAACACAATTTCACACAAACTTTTAAAATATAAAAGTATCAGCATAATTTTTTCTAAAAAAGTGCACACCAGACATGTTCATCGTTGCTGATGAAATAAAGCAGGTCATGTAGGCGGGAAGGATTTTGCTTGTGGATTGTTGGTCTTCTTCAGCCTTAGTTTGGCACGAGAAGAAAAAAGAAAAATGTGTAAAAAACTACAAATCCTGATGTCACATTAAAATAAACCCCTGATTGCACCAACAACTTAAGATTATGTTCAGTGTGTTTTTGGCGGAAGTCAACTTTATACATTTAATGTGGGATGAAATTATTTATCAGTCCATGTAGTGCAATTTTACGTTTCTCCGTATGCTTGGTAAAAGCCTCACATTGGTGATAGTAACAGGTTTTACATGTACAATGGAGGAAAATACGCTAAAAGAGCCGCTATGGACGTTAACAGCAGCAAGTCGTTAGTTTTAGCTTAACACTACCGGAGATTTTTTAAAAACTAAATAAGCACTAATTTGATGGTGCAACCGGACGTATGTTTAGTAGTACACTGTTTATATTATTTACAAATCTGTTTCATTTCTTCGTAGAGGTTGGGCTGTCTGTCTTCCAGATGCCGTGTTAGTTGACTTGGTGGCTTCGCCTTGAAGCTCTGCTTGAGTCAGTCACAGTGTGTCTCCTCTTCCCACTCATTGGTCGAGTCCAGACTGCATTTTTGCCTTTTTTATTTTCAACTAAAACAGGCAGTGAAGTCGCTGTTGCCATTTTCGTTAGCAAACACTTGTTTTAAAATAGTCTTATATCTTTTTATGAAAAATAGATATTTTATTTAGTTTTTATGACTAAATATGAATTTCAGTAACTAATAGAGTGACTCTGTGTCCAGATATGGATTCCTCTAGGTATAAGCTTTTAATAGAGCCCTCATTGATGTCTGTAGGTTCAAGCATTCAAAAGATATTACACTTTTCCCATACATTTTCAGTGGTCTCCAATTTGGATAGATGGGGATAAAACTGAAGTCTCTCAATAAAATGTATGGACATACCAGTATAAAAATTGGTGTCAAATTATTAGTTTTACAGATATTGTTTTCAAATTAGAAATATGAGTGCAATACAAGTTTGTTCTATTGTTTTAGTTCCTACCACCTAATGCTGCTTTATGTACCTTTATTTTCAAGAAAGAACTTAGGCGTGGATCAAAAAAATACTTTTTTCTGTGATGATTGTAAAGGAATAACTTTTTACTGGTAGCACCTAGAGTGATTCTGATTGCTGTGGTTAAAACTAGAGAGTGTTATCTTTACAACAAAGGTCAAACTTTATATACACTCCACAAGGATCAATAACAGCATTCATTTTAATTTGGAGATGTCATTTTACAGGCGGTTGCATTGAAATGACCCGGAATGCTAATTAAGTAGACGTAGTTTTGTCATGTAACGGTTGTCTGTGTTCTGGTACCTGTCCTTAAGGAAAGCGAAATGAGACATTTTCTAGCAGCGAGTTGGGCAGAGTTTTGCTAGCTTAACCTGAGCATATACAGTACTGTGATTCCCGACCGGTGGCGGAATATTAAATCCAACTGCACTAACATTTTTGGCTTTTCGATTTTTAACTGTCGTGGGTTCATGTTATGGCCATTTGCTGATGAACACTGATTAGAGATGCCTCTAGCGATGTTTGAGGGGGGACCTAATGTTGATTATCTGACATTATGTGGATATATCATTCCACATTATTATCAATGTTATTCTATTTTTTTTCATGTTAAACGTTAAACACTGTCAGGTTGAATTCTGATTCTTGATTTTCAGTTGAGTTCATTTTGGGAGCAAAGAAATGGAAAACTTTATCCTCCAACTGACTGACCGTTCCGATTTTCAGACACTGAAAGGACCCTGACAGACTGTCCAGTGAGTAAATGTTTATTTTCTCATTGGTGTTAGTTTAATGCACTTTAGATGCAACTTTGCCAAATACAGTGTGTGCAGTAAACCCCAGAAATTGATGTGGTGATTGTGTTGTGTTCCACTGTATTTTGTATTTGCTGGCGGGTTTTGGATGCGGCTAGAGTGTGTGTGCGCTTTTAAGTTTTCAGGCTGGGCGGGGCTGATTGGAGGAGAACGCTCCTGCGCTGGCACAGCTGGATAAAGCCACCGTTTCACCTGTGCTCCAGTGTCAGACAATTGCCAACTCCACGAGTGCATCTCCTCTTTCCAGCGTTCAGCATCTCCAGCCCGCTACGCCAGCCTTTGGTTCACCTCCACGGATTCACGAGCTTGGATCTCCTCTTGGCTCGAGTGCCAGCATGGGAAGATCACCACACAAGCACCTGCACGTTAGAAAGGCCACACGAGCACCGGTGCTGTGCCGAAAAAGCACCCCTGCTGGAAAAAGCACCCCCTCTCAAGGAGCGCAGGGACAGCCATTCACCTGTAGATGAAAATAAAAAAAAAGTCTAACAGTGATAGTTAATATTTGTCTGTACATGGTCATGTGGAAATAATAAGAACAACAGGGATAGATTTGGTCTGAGCATACTGTGAAAAGTTAAAAATGCATCCCTCCAGATTTACTGAGGGGTGCATATTCTGACAATGTGGTCTGCGGGAATATGCCCCCCCCCCCTCTATTTCTGACCCCAAAGGACTTAAAGCCACCAAATTCACAACATTTATTGATGATCATGGTCTGAGCATTATCTGAAAAGTTAAAAATGCTGGGACCAACAGGGACAGATTTACTGGGGGGTGCATATTCCGGCAGACCCCATTGCCAGAATATGCATCCCCCTGGAGGGATGTATTTTTAACTTTTCACAGTATGCTCAGATCAAATCTGTCACTGCTGTTCTTATTATTTCCACATGACCATGTACAGACAGATATTAAATGTGACTGTTAGACTTTTTTTATTTTCATCTATAGGCAAATGGCTGTCACTGCACTCCGTGAGAGGGGGTGCTTTTTCTGGCAAGGGTGCTTTTTTCGGCACAACACCAGCACGGGAAGAACACCACACGAGCACTAGCACGGGAGATCGCAGCACAAGCACCGGCACGGGAGTCAGCTCGGGAGATTGCTGCACAGACACCTGCACAGGGGGTCACCCCTCATCACAACGACCAGTGCACCTGCCCCGGATGCCCTCACCTACCTCCCGGTGCCCCACACTCCCTGGTTTCCCTGAATGAAGCCTGTTAATCCTTTACCCCGCATCCTCTTCATTTTGGTTCCCACACACACACCTTTTGGCCACAGGCCATAACAGTTGATGCAGTTTATTTTTGTGTATTGACCAAAAAAGATTTGAAGTAGCAATGCATGTAAATGACTCTTATAAAGGTCTGTTGATTAGTTCATCACTTTTTGCAAGCCTTTGTTTTGCTAGTGTTAAAATAACCGTTCCCACCATGCCTTTATTTTGAAGGTGTATTTTAATGTTACAGGCTTTTATTTTGGCACAGGAAATGTTGAGCTAAGAAGTGGCTCCTTGACATGAGGGAGGCGCATCAAAAGGTGATGAGAGGTTCACGTAAGGGACAAGGAATCCAATGCATCAGTACACTTCACCATTGTCTGGCTGGGATTTAGTTATAATGCACCTACTAACCAAGCTAGCTGACCAGTTGTAGTCTGATTAAAAGTTAAATGTAGCAGCATTAAGATAACGATGTTTGTGTTGTGTTTCATGTCACCAGGCTGAACAGCTGGTTGTTTAATGACTGATTCACATGTTGTAGTTCTTTCTACTGCAGTTTAGATTTAAAGAGTAAACACGCAGAATATGACAAAAGTAATGACTAAAACTACAGTTAAATATAACATTTAAATGGCAGCACATATAAGCTGAAGGAGAAAAATCCCCTCCTCTAAATGTGAAGGAACTACCAGCCTTTCGTTCAGTGCTTGGAAAGCTATGTATAAAATAGGAACTCTTTCCAGGGTTGCAATAAAATGAACCTCTGCTGTTGATGCTGATACTGTGATGTCTGTCTTCATCTCAGCTGTATTTCATATTCACTGTGAGGACCTTCTGAGCAGAGCCAACAGAAGAAAGACCTCATTTGGTGCTGTTCATCTAAAGAAGCAGACTGAACAGACATCATCCTCAGTGAACCACTTCCAGTTCAGCTTTCACTTATGGAAGGACCGACCAGCTCTTTCAGCAGTTTATTATTCTCTGTTCTCAGTATTCACAGGTTCCATTTATCGCCTTTAACTTCATCTTTGCTTTGTTGCACAATTACAATATGGAGAACATGTTGCTGTCATTTATAGCAGATATGCAGCACTGAAACATCAACACATTCAGGACAAGAGCTTCATTGATACCTTTGTTGCAGATATAATAAGTACATCCTTGAAAGTATTAAAAGCATGTAATAGGAGGATATACAAATGTTGCCCAGTTTACAGTGACGTGTAAATACAGTTACAAGACAAGTGTGTGTTATGAAGAGAGGGAGCTGCAGTGCAACATCATGTTACAGGACGTTGCTGTTCACAGTGATCCCGACCATGGCTGGAAGGAAAAGACACTCAAAGTGAAAAAAAGATCTACAAGGTTCTTTCATTCCAGCTGCTGGAACATTAAATTTGAGAGTGAACACAGCAGGATATGACTGTAGCACAAAGGAAACTGTAAAATTTTTGTCATATTTTTTAATCTTACAGAAATGTTTGTCTTCCTGGATGAGACCAAAGAATGTTTTACTGCCTTAGATGGACAAAGTGTATCCTTTAAAAAAAAAAAAAAATTCCAATGTATCGTAATAAGAGTTATGGAGAAAAAGGAAAGGAAACAGCACTCTGATTGCATGAGCTTCACACAGTTATCTGACAACACATTGTTGTAAAGGAAACAGTCTGTTGGACTGTTTTATATGAAATAGCAGCAGAAAAGCATCACCTCTGTGGTTCAGTGTGAAGCTCATGTGATTCCTTAGTTCTTCAATTCCAGTGTCTCAGAGTGCTTTATCAACAACTTGACTGTGGGGGTGGAATTTGAGGGGTGGGGTGGTAATGGGGGTAGAAGTAGAAGGTTGTTTGTATTGTTTTATTGTATTTTCTGTAAAATCTGTAAAGCACTTTGTGCTGCATTTCTGCTTGTATGAAAAGTGCTATAGAAATACAGTCTAAATGATTGATTGATGGTGCGTAAACCTTAGTAGCATTACTTTTTCTGAAAGAGTAAGAATCATTTCAACAAATGTTTTTCAAAGTGAAACGACCAGAAGCTGCTAAAATCAGTCCACAGTCTGAACCAAAGAACAGGGACATGAACCCAAACTACCCATGTAGCTAATGTATTAACACTCTCGTTAATGTGGTGGTAGTACTATAGGTGGGGCCCTGGGTACTATTACTACCTAATAAATAAACCTTAGTAGGACAATGATAGATTTACTTCTTTTAAATCTTGCTAAAAATAATTACAATTTAGCTTAGAAACCTATTAATCTCACTGTAGCCTCTTTTTCTTTAAATACAGGGAAATAACATAAGACACAAACCCAGTAAATACAAATGCAAAGAGTCGGCCTCCTTCCGTCTCACGAGACAATGGGATGCACCATGTTCAGTCACTTGCACACTTCTTGGCTAAACAAGCCAATGTCTTTTTTGGCATGAAGAACAGATGTGTACGGAGGCTTCTTGATCTTGTTGGGAAGACTTGCGTGTTTCCCTCTTTCGCCTTAGATGGGCACTACGTGACATCTCTGCCTGCTTTGTACCGCTCACAACAGCAGCTTTCCAGGAATCTCTTGACTCAGCAGTGGTCTCCCAGGACTGGACGCTGATCCCAGATGTTTTCATGTCACGCTTGCAAGCTCTTTGAAACAGAGCCTTTGGCGACCTCAAGGTCTAGAGCCTTCTGACAGCTTGCCGTACAGTAGATCTTTAGGTGTTCTGCCGTCGCCCATGTGGCGTATGTGGTCCAACCAGCGAAGACGACATTGGCTAAGGAGCGTGAAGATGGATGAAAGTCCTGCGCGCTCAAGCACAGCAGTGTTTGGGATTTTATCTTGCCAACTGATGCCAAGGATGCATCTCAGGCAGCGAAGATGGAAGCTGTTGAGTCTCTTCTCCTGAGCGGAGGAGGGAGTCAGAGTTTTGCTGGAGTAGAGAAGTGTGCTCAGGATGCAAGCTCTGCACACCTGCTAACTAGTACTAACTGTGAGGTTATGTTCGACCATACTCTGGTGTGAAGCTTGGACATGATTACTGAGGCCTTTCCTATTCTTGCGCTGATCTCTG
This sequence comes from Stegastes partitus, assembly GCF_000690725.1. Lineage (NCBI taxonomy): Eukaryota > Metazoa > Chordata > Actinopteri > Pomacentridae > Stegastes > Stegastes partitus. The sequence goes on from NW_007577993.1 coordinate 198,621, forward strand.
GTTCGAGTGAGAGGTTCAAGCTGATAATGGACCCAAGATGTGCGGGGAGTGGTCAATGCCTTGTCCCATCACTTCCGTCTTCTTTATGCTGATGGTGAGACCGAACTCATCGCAGGCTTTCGCAAAAAGATCAATCAGTCCCTGTAGAGCGTCACCTAAGTGGGTTGCTAGAGCAATATCTTCAGCAAAGAGGGCCTCTCTGATGGTGACGTGTCTAACCTTGGTCTTAGCATGAAGTCTTGCTGGGTTGAACAGCCTGCCATCAGATCATGTGTGGAGGTAAACACCATTTTTGTTGTCCTTGAAGCCGTATGCTAAAAGCATTGAGAAAAATATCCCAAATAGTGTTGGTGAGAGAATGCAACCCTGCTTGACTCCACTGTGGATTGGGAATGGTGTTGATATTCATCCACTGTAGCAGACTGTACTGTACATATCTGTGTGGAAGGACTCTACAATAGAAAGCAGCTTTGGAGGGCAGCTGATCCTCTTCAGGATTAGGAAAAGTCAGCTTCTGCTAACAAAGTCGCAAGCCTTCATTAGGCCAATAAAGGCAAGGAAGAGTGGCTGGTTCTGCTCTCTGCATTTTTCCCACAGTTGTCTAACAAAGAAGATCATGTCGATGGTGGACCTGCCAGCCCTAAACGCACACTGAGCTTCAGGGTAGACGTGAGTTGCTAGGACATGCAGTCGCCCCAGGACAACTCTGGCTAAAATCTTTCTCCACTATGCTCACCAGGGAGATATCCCTGTAGCAGTTGCAGTCGCTGCGGCCATCTTTGTTTTATAGAGGGTTACTATCTTAGCACCACACCAGTCCTGCGGAACAGAGGCCTTCCTCCAGACCAGTATGAGTAATTCGCGCAAGTCTAGGATAAGTGCTTCTTTGCCATGTTTGATCACTTCGGGGGGAATTCCATCCTCTCCTGAGGCCTTCCCACTTGAAAGAAAGTCGACAGCCTTACTTAGTTCTTGCATTGTTGGTTCCTCGTCCAGTTCTCTTTTCTTTGAGTTACCTGGCTGCTGCGTGGCATTTCCTGGTTGGAGACTGACAAAAGATGGGGCTGAGGGCGAAGCATGGCTTTATTCTGAAGGCTCTCTCACAGACCAGACCAAGAGCTCTGATATCATGGGGGGGGGGGGGGTAATTTGGGTTTTGTTGTATTAGTTTTAGTTGTCACCTATATAGTTACCCCCCATGCGTTAAATTTGGTCTGATCAGCCACTATATATGTTGCCCCAGTGTCTCAGTCTGGCAGGTCTGTTCGTTGAGCTAATGTTGAATTTTGTTAGCCTTATTTTTCAGTAGAGTTATATTTTGTTGACCTCTTTTAAAGGGCCCTGCAACTCTGATTTCAGTACTTTCAGTTGTTTTTTTTGTAAAATGTATTTTTTGTTGGAGAAAATAAATTTGTCTTTTGTGAACTTTAAACCTGTGTATTTGTGCTTTGACTGCTTGGCCCACGACAGACACTCTTGGTAGCTAACGGGCCTGTGGCCTTCTTAATGCCTGCATGCATGCCGCCAGTGTTTTCACAGTCTCCATCAGACTGGATCCTCTGACTTAGCGTCATCCAGTAGTCATTGGCGCAGCGTCAGGTTGTCATTTGGCAACTACTCGGATCTCAGTGCATCCTTTGTAGCTTGATATGGATTGCTTACATGGGCTAAGTGCGCAGCACGGTTGGTCTCTCCTACTCACAAATCCTTTGTTCAACCGGTAGATAGTGGCAAAAGGGCTAGCAGGCAGCATGAGACATGACCATGTCCATGAGCTTGACGGCGGCATCCACCTGTTTTAGAGACTATTTTTTACGAGAGTGACTTAATAGTGTCTGCTTCCTTCACTACATAGCTGAGTGCTGAGAGATTTTTCACATGTTTCCTATTAGGCTACGCCCATCTACCTCTGATTGGATATTACAGGTACTTCATCCAGTGAAATTACAGAAAATAAAAGACTGACATCAACAAGTTAGGTGGTGAACAGAAAAATAGTATGTTTCCAACAAGCTTGCTTCAAATGAACTTATCTTCCAAATAAGACAAAAACTTTGTGTTGGCTTAAACATTTTTAACTATTTATAGAAATGAGAAAACCAATATATTTATGTAGATTTTCTGACATTTTTAAATCATGTTTCCTATTCATTAATCACATATTTATTCAATTGTCTTTATTTGTATTTTAGCCAGTATAGTCTAAAGTGCCAATTTTAGACTGGGCTAAGACATATAAACAAGATACAGAAAACTGATTTTCACTGGAGGTGTCTTTAAATTCACCTTTGGCCTTACCTTCCTCTACATGTCTGCATTTTGATCTTTTATCTGAGCCAACTAATCTGTGTGTGATGAAGCCATTCTAATAGACCAAATGACATTTGCAGTTTGGGGATGGAAGTGATCACTCATTGGAATATTTAAAATTTGTTCTACATTACACATGCTTCTGTGGCTGTGACATGTCAACTTATCAGCTCTATAAATAAGAACTCCCTCTGTTTCACATGAACACACTCAGAGCTGGTTTAGAAGACTGAGGTGTCATAGTAGCAGTTAGCAGGATCACAGCTGTTACACTGAGTGAAGCCAAACTACCCAAAGCGAGAGTTGAACTTGCGCTGTGACACGGCTCCCTGCTCTCCTCAACTCTTCCTCTGTCATTGCTCCAGTTTTAAATTCTTCTCCATGTTTCCTCTTCTTGTTCTCTTCTGCTGTGTAATAACTCACTGCAGTTATAAATATATGAATCAAAACTTATAAATTAACATCCAGCAGGCTTGCCTTGAACAGTTTGTGAAATAATTCATCTTCTGAGCTCAGATTGGGTTATGTAAGTAAATATGGGAGCAATCCATTGCTGGTGACCTTGTTAGTCACCCCCGAGGTCAATACTAGTTGGTGGGAACGAGCAAGTAAGCGAGTGGCGGCAGGAGATCGGCCGACTGCAGGTGTCAATAAAAAGATTTCCTGTTCCTACGCACTGTAGCGCTTGCTAAACGCAGACAAGCAGAAGGACAACATAGTTTTAGATGCTGCAAAGATGCAATTATCTTATTTCATTCAAATGTTGTTTCAGGATTCCATCTATCGGTGAGGGAGTGCTAAGAGAGCTTTAGTTTAATTGATGCTCAGCTGAAAAACCACAATATGGCCTGAAAGTCCTGCTCTTAACGTTGTTGTCCTAGAAAATGTTTTTAGTAGCAGGTAGTGTTGTAGTCGAGACCACCTAAACCGAGACCAAGACATGGCCAAGACCACAGTGTATCGAGACCGAGACAAGACCAAGACTTTGAGGGGTTGAGACCGAGTCAAGACCGAGACCAAGACAAAGCGAGACCGAGTCAAGACCGAGACCATACCAAATTTAACTTAACCATTTTATTCAACAACTGCAAACAAACATTTAATACGGAATGTATCAAACAAACAGTCAATACTACAATTTTATCTTAAATATTAAATGACCACACAGTTAATTTTCTTACTTAAACACTGGCATTACAATAGTTTTCAGAAAGAGGATAGGTGTGCATTTTTTTCTTTTAAGTACACCCAGTGTGGGAAAGATTGTGATTGAACAAGCCGTAGAAGAGGGAACTCACAGCACTCAAAATTGTGTTGTACATTTATTTAATTTAACTTATATTGAAGTTACACATTTATTCTGCAGTTGTGTGTTTTAATTCTAAGAATTGGCACTTTAAGTATTTTTTTCAGTTTTGTTGTACTGTAATATATTTTGTAAAAGGATGTTTGTCATGGTAGTAAACACTCCATTGCAAGCATACCTATAACTATGTTTAATCATCTAACCAGTGGTTCTCACAACTTTTTCTGTCAGACCCCCCTTCGAAGGACAAAATCTTGTGTGCCCCCCCTCACCTTAAATAGTCATGAAATGAGTAAGTTTAAATTTACTGAAATTAAATATCATGACCAGTCAAATAGTGCAGCAACAACTTGCTCAGTGATCAGTGACAGTAACGGGGGTTGGGGGGGGGGCTTCAGTTTTGTGATGGTAGTCCCATCAGTCATTGTTGACACCATATCTAGAGCAGTGGGCAGCAGGAGATCCTCAGCTGTTGAATTGTGTCTTGCGATTCTGTTACAGAGCTCCAGACTAACTTTTCTAGTGGTAGCATGGTGCTACCAACTTTCTTCACTGGTCGCACCAGCTAATGATCTGGTCGCCCCACTCCCTTATTTTGGATCAGCATTGCCACAGCTATTAATGCACCATGCAGCTGATGAATAGTTGCCATTGCATCACTTAGTTATGATGCAATAATCTTCAGAGGTACGACTAGACATTGGTAAAATGTTTTCATCTTAAAATATATTTATTTTGTCACCAATCCTCTTCTAATACCAGTCATTAACTGGACACAGGCTAAACAATTGCTGAAAGCGCCCATAGGTAGATGGTGCATTTTACCGATGTTCCCCAAACGCCTCACATGCTGCTCCGGTAGATGCTACCAGGTGCGCTGTGTTTTCCTTTTGACGTCGATTTACAGATAAGTTGTTTATGATTAGAAAAGCCAAACTTTATTACAGCAGAGTTTGCTAACATCTTTCCCAGGGAGCAGACTCCTTCTCCCGCATATACTGTCGTGGAGTGCCTGTGAAGAGGGGCGGGGTGGGGTGACAGGCCACAGCCCGTAAAAAAAAATCCAGATTAGAAATCTGTTAAACTATTGGTTACATTCGAAGTGGGGAGTTTTGCATCCAATAACAACAACACACAATTACTAAACAAATGAAACAGTTCAGAGGCAGCTTAGTGCAGTCCTTGCAGCCGTGGTCTCGGCTGGTCTCGCAGTAAAATCCCGAGTCCTCGGTGGCCGAGACCGAGACAATACCGAGTAAAAATGCAGTCGAATCACAAGACCAAGATCTTCAAAAAGTGGTCTCAAGACCGGTCTCGAGACCGAGACCGATCTCGAGTACTCAACACTAGTAGCAGGGTTTCTTTAGTTTTCAACTACTTGTATTTAAAACAACTTCTTAGATGTTACAGGGTAATATATCCAAGGATTTACAAAAACCTTGTATTTATAGTTTTAATTACAGAAAAGGTTTAATTACATATTACTTACTATAACAGAAAAACTTAGCTTTCTTTGTAAAGTCAAATATCTTTGTTGGAGGGTCAGATTTGGCTCATGGCCACTGTTTACCTGCTGCTGTTAACAGGCTAACAGTATGATTCCATAGTTTCTTTAGTGTCACTTTTTTTGGCGGCAGTGGCTCAGGTGGTAGAGCGGTTGTCCTCTAATCGCAAAGTTGGTGGTTTGATCCCCCGCCCCTCCACAGTCGAACAGTATGATTCCACAATTTCTTTAACTTTACTCTTTTTTTCTCTTTCTATTGTTTTTCATGAATTATGTGTTACTGATTGAGGGGTCGCTGCAAGGTGGCGCAGTTGGTAGCACTGCTGCCTTGCAACAAGAAGGTCGCTGGTTCGCGTACTGGTGGAGGCACTGGGACCTTTCTGTGTGGAGTTTGCATGTTCTCCCCGTGCAGCGTGGGTTCTCTCCGGATTCTCCGGCCTGCTCCCACAAGGTCCGAAAAAATGTTGAGTTAATTGGTGATTCTAAATTGTCCGTAGGTGTGAATGTGAGTGTGCTCTGTCTCTAAGTGTAGCCTGGTGACCTGTCCAGGGTGTCCCCTGCCTTCGCCCTGAGTCAGGTGGGAAAGGCTCCAGCCAATGGAAAGATGGATGATTGAGGGGTCTGTCTTTGGAAATTAATTTCATAAATTTAAGAAGATGCTTAAAGGTGTTCGTAGCATTGAGGTAACATTTTTGTCCAGGGATTTTGCATCATGGGCTGCAAGGTGGGGCGGTGGTTAGCACCGTTGCCTTGTAGCAAGAAGGTCGCCGGTTCGCTTCCCAGTGAGGACACCCGGGATCTTTCTGCGTGGAGTTTGCATGTTCTCCCCGTGCAGCGTGGGTTCTCTCCGGGTTGTTGGAGAAGATTCTCTTTTCTCCACGTGCTCGTTTGTAAAGACGAAACAAATTCAGCGCGGTCTCAATCAATCAATTTAATCACACACTGAATATTGCATTACAGAGCTCCGGGTCAAACTCTCCCTAGCATCAGACAGAGTGAGACTAAGACCTTTTCCTCAGACCCTTGTCTTATACTATTCAGTCATATGACAGGTTGCACAATATAGATAGATAGATAGACATTTATTGTCACATGCACAGCATCAAAAACAGCAGTTTAACACTGGGCAATGAAATTGTCTCATTTGCACACTCCCATATACATAACAATGATAATAAAAAACAGCAAAAAGCAAAAAAAAAAAAACGTGTATAAAAACAGACAAACAAACAAACAAAAAATAAAGTAATAATATAATATAATATAAATAGATACAAGGGAATAAAAAAGAGACAGAAACTAAGATGCATAAAGACTATTCACAGGTAGCAGCATCAATGAGGAGATGTAGCAGCAGATGAATGTTTAAAGTGCTCAGTGCCTGGTGACACATGTTAACGGAACTGTACATTGAACAGCAGTGATCAGTTAGTGTTTCTGGTTGTTCAGGAGTCTGATGGCCTGAGGAAAGAAACTGTTTGAAAGTCTTGTAGTCCTTAACTTCACACTCCTGTCCTGCCTCCCTGATGGCAGTGGTGTGAAGAGTGTGTGCTGTGGGTGTGTGTGGTCTTTGATGATGTTTTGGGCTCTCCTGATGACCCTACTGGTGTAGATGTCCTGTCGCGATGGGAAGGCCACTCCAGAGATGTTTTGTGCAGTTTTTATTACACGTTGGAGAGCCTTCCTGTCTTGCAGGGAGCAGTTTCCATGCCACACAGTGATGGCGGTGGTGAGCACACCCTCGACTTCACCTCTGTAGAAGTTGCTGAGGATTTCAGGAGGCATCCCAAATTTCCTCAGTCTCCTGAGTAAGTACAACCATTTGTGCGCTCTCTTTGTGAGTTCTTTAACGTTGTGGGACCAGGTGAGACCATTGCTGATATGTGTACCGAGGAATTTGAATGTTTCCACCCTCTCCACCTCAGTGTCACCGATGAAAATGGGGGAATGCAGCACCTCCCTCCTCCTCAGGTCAACACTCATCTCCTTGGTTGTCACACAAGCTGTTTCACATCCTCCTGTGGTCTGTCCAGTTGTTCGTTTGTTCCTTTGATCCTTTGTTCCTTCCCTGGAATGTACGCCCATTATCTTTACAGCCTGTCTTCCCCACATCCGCAGCTCATCCTGGTTATCGATTATCAGGTTATTGGCAGTCACACATTCATCTGTTTCCTCCCAAGGACAGGACCCCTGTCCTGCAGAACAAGATGACTTACAAGCACACAAATCTTTAAGAATCAACATTGTAATGGGTAACATATAATGAACAAACCCTCAAGATTAATTATTTTTATTCTTTAAACTTAATGATTATATATGTTTCAAATAATACATCATTTACACAACAGCGTTCTCTGGCTTCCTCCTACAAGTTCCAAAAACATGTTGAGGTTAACTGGTGATTCTAAATTGTCTTGTAGGTGTGAATGTGAGTGTGCTTGGTTGTCTGTCTCTAATTGTCGCCCTGCAGTAGGGCAAGGCAGGGGACACAGTGGACAAAAATAAATAAATAAATAAATCAATCAATAAATAAATAAATCAATAAATTAACTTATACGGCAGACCTTAAGAACATAGAGCTTGACCCTGAAGTCTGAGGTGACTAAAGCTGAGATGAGAAACTCAGAGTTTCTTATTCTAAAACAGTTCAATAATTTATTCTTTGTTAATTTCGTTTAAAAAAAAAAAACTGGACTGTAAACTATTACTTAACAATGAATTTTTTTCCACACAGAGTGGAAAGACTACTGAGTTTGCTTTAACAGAAATATGGCTTGTTGCGGCATCCCAGACGGCCATACAGCTGGAGGGGACAACATTATTCCAGGCGGACAGACAGGCAGCTAGCTCTGGGCAGCATCTGCGGCTTCACCATCGTCACACCATTGTGTGTGTCTTTGTGTCCCTGAAGACCTACCAGGACCTGAAGAGATTCACCATGTTCGACGAATGGCGGCATGCATGGACGCAGCGGCCCCTTCAGGAGACAGCGAGAGTGAATGTTTAATGTCTTGCCTATCCCAGATGTTCATTCTGCAACACTTATTAATTAAATGATCCTGAAGAAACGCTCTCTCATCTCGCCTGTGCTACTGTGTATGTACAGTAAAATGACAATAAATTTCATTTGATTTGATCTGATTTGATTTTTTGAATACAGTGATGGTACCTTGGCAAGGACAGTTAGTTACAATTTTAAAACGAGACAAATAATATTTACTGACAACTTTTTACAGTGAAACTAAGCAAAAAGTTGGAGTTCAATATGGGACCTATGATAAAATGCTTTACTCTTTTTGTCAACAAATAAAAGTGGTTCAATTCATTTGTATTTATATAGTGCCAGTTCACACCATATGGCATCTCATAGCACTTTGTATAGTAAGGTGAAGACCTTATGAATTTTAAACAGAGAAACCTGACAAATCCAAAGTCTCCTTTGGCTTCACTTTGAGCAACCACTTGGCGACAGTGAGAAGGAACAAAAAACCTCTGAGGTGGGGAGAACAGGATAGCAGATGGAGACCAGACAAAGAATACATAAGGGGAGAATATATTGGCCTTAAGTTGAAGTGGAGAAAAATCAGTAAGTTCATTTTCTTTCTGATATTCACATGGCAGCTGTTTTTCTCAGACAATACAAAGCTCAAATGCTTTTATCATGAGGACATAATACTGCTACAATAAGGAAGGCATAAATTAATTCTGAAATTTCAATGCACAACTTGAAAACATTTGTTTAGACCTGAAAATAAAATGCACTAAGATGTAACCAAGCTTGCAATGTAACTGTCTTGCTATGATCGAAGGATGTGTTTATATGTCTACAGGTGTAGAATATATTTAAATAAAGCAAAATAATATTGACATATTATATACAAAACTGAGATACTAAGATTGCAGCTACGAAAAGGCAAAGTGCAGCAGAATCTTTTCAAAAATAGGATGATAAATATGTGTAACTTCCTCAGCACAACAAAGTTAATTGACTAAAATACGACATGCACTTCTCGGTTATGTAGAAATAGCAGGGAAACAGAAATGAAGCTTAATGTATTTAGACCGGTGACAGTTTATTTTTCTGCACGTGACATGCTGTTATATTCAAACATACACTTTATATTCATAAGTCCGCTACTGTCCCCCCCACAGCCACCACTGCAGGAGGGGAGGTAATGCTTTATTCAATCACTCTCACAGAACGTCTGCCATGTTATGACAACCTATTAAACACTAAATGAAATGTGTTGTTTGCCCATGAGGATGGTGGACATTTTCTCGAATGTTCACAGGTTTTCATTCTGAAAAGCTGTTTGTTCACCTTCTCCTGCTGTCGTCAGAGTGCTGAAGGGGCCGCTGCTGCCATCACTGCTGCCGCCGCTTCAAACAGAGATAAATGGGCCATCAGTGTGGCTGTAGACAGTGTGACTCGAACAGCCCAGTATGCTGCAGTGTCGACATGTGAAGGGCAGCCTGATTGACTGGAAAAAAATAAAATGCCACTGACTGTAACTGAGTGCTGGTGATGACGTCACGCCAAGGCTGTCAGTGACAGTTATTTCTCTATGAACACATGACAGACAGCCGAGCGAGTGTTACTGCTCTGAATATTAACCGTTATGCAGCACTGGACACAAGTTTAAGACATTTTATGTTGCATTTCTCGTCTGTGACGAGGCCCCCCCTCTGGGAGCCCTCTGCCAGTCCCAAATTCAGTTAGCAGCATCTTCATCTTCAGCCACAAGAAGAACAAGGAGTCCTGCAACAGATGGCGAGGCCCCCTCAGAGCCCTGATATCTGTGTTGAGGGATTACATGAAGAGACAAAAGGCATCAGGAGAGCTGAATTCAAAATTAAACGGATCTTTCTCCAAGTAAACGTGACAGTTATTTGTAATATTAAACTTCTTTTCCCCATTCTTTGTATGTACCATTTGTACATACAATAAAAATTATACTGAGTGACTTTCTAAATCTTGGTTTTTACCACAGCCCCGCAGTCTCATTTTGACTTAGTGTTTTCAGGAGGTGTGGATAGTTTGCAAAGTGAGGACATTGTTTGTGGGGACAGTGTTTAAAAAGTGTGGAAACTTTTCAAAAAATATTTAGTTTTTGGAAAGTGTGCCTGTAGCCGTCTCGCTACCTCCGTGGGTC
>NW_007577993.1:209047-211759 GCF_000690725.1 Stegastes partitus
GCGCTCTCCCGTCGGCGTCTTCTGTCTCCCCAACGCAGGCAGAGATCCTCCTCCTTGGCCTCCTTCTTCTCCTCTCCCGCCAGCACCCTAGTATGTGCACAAGCATATCCGCAATTAGCCAGAGCAGCAGCACCTGGACCCATCAACTCACCTGACACTAATCTCCTGAGCTCTGCCCCACACCTCTCTCCCCTGCCCTTCACCTCCAACCACACCCATCTCCACATACCCCCACCGCCTGACTTAGGCCGGGGAGCCGTCCGGCCTAACCTACTGCCCCCCCCGCCCCCCATGGGAGCGGGAGAGAAAGTCAGCCACAGCCATCTGCGCCCCCGGTCTATGGACTACTTTGAATTGGAAGGGCTGCAAAGCCAGATACCACCGAGTGATGCGGGCGTTGGTATCTTTCATGCGGTGAAGCCATTGGAGAGGTGCATGGTCTGAACAGAGGGTGAACGGGCGCCCCAGCAGGTAATACCGCAGAGCAACGACCGCCCACTCCTTTTCAACTGTGCTGTACCTCAATTCTCTCTCGGACAGCTTCCGGCTGATATAAAGGACTGGGCGGTCGACACCCTGCACCTGCTGAGACAAAACCGCTCCTAGCCCTCTGTTCGACGCATCCGTCTGCAGAATAAAAGGGAGAGAGAAGTTAGGTGTGTGGAGTAGAGGCTCCCCACAGAGGGCCCGTTTCACACCCTCAAACGCCAGCCGACACTGCTCCGTCCACTGGACCGGATCTGAGGCACCCTTTCGGGTGAGGTCAGTCAGGGGGCTAGTCAGGTCTGCAAAGGCTGGAATGAACCGCCGGTAGTAGCCCGCCAGCCCCAAGAACTGCCTCACCTCTTTTTTAGTCTTGGGCTCTGGGCAGGCCGCAATTGCTGCAGTCTTAGCTACCTGAGGACGCACCTGCCCACAGCCCAAGTGGTAACCCAGATACCGTACCTCCCTCCATCCAACCGCACACTTCTTTGGGTTGGCGATGAGCCCCGCTTGCCTCAGTGACTCGAGCGCCGCAGCCACCCGATGCAGATGCTCCGCCCAGCTGTTACTGTGGATAACATCATCCAAGTAGGCGGCAGCATATGCAGCGTGCGGACGCAGCATTCGGTCCATGAGGCGTTGGAAAGTGGCCGGGGCGCCAAACAGCCCAAAAGGTAGTGTTGCGAATTGGTACAAACCGTACGGAGTGGGGAAGGCCATTTTTTCCTTAGACACTGGCGACAAGGGAATCTGCCAGTAGCCCATGGTCAAATCCAGCGTCGTAAAAAAGCAAGCCGTGCCCAGCCGATCCAGGAGTTCGTCGACCCAGCGCATTGGGTATGCATCAAACTGTGAAACCTCATTCACCTTGCGATAGTCCACACAGAACCGAATAGACCCATCCTTCTTGACAACCAGAACAATGGGACTACACCAGGCACTGTTGGACTCTTCTGTTACCCCCAGCTTCAGCATTGCCGTCAATTCCTCCAAAACCACTTTTCTTTTGTGTTCTGGTAATCGATAGGGCCGTGAACGCACAGTCACGCCCGGGCGAGTCTCAATATGGTGCTGTATGAGGTTCGTGCGTCCCGGTAGGGGGGAGAACACATCAGCAGAACGCTGTTGCAGCCTGGCAACATCTGCTCTCTGGGCCGGTGTGAGATGGTCGTCACAAAGAAACGAGGCAAGATTGTTAGACTTAGGAACCTGTGGCCCCAACTCATCTCTTTCCTGCACCGTCGACACCAGAGCAACAGGCTCGGCCTCTCTCCAGGCTTTGAGGAGATTGAGGTGGTAAACCTGTGTTGCCCCGCCCCTATCAGAACGCACAACCTCATAGCCGACATCACCCACTTGCCGTGTGACCACAAAGGGTCCTTGCCACTTGGCGAGTAATTTGGAGCTGGAAGAAGGGAGCAATACAAGCACTTTTTCTTCCGGTGTAAATTGTCTCAATCTAGTTCCTCTGTTGTACAGGCGCTGTTGATGCTCCTGGGCCCTGAGCAAATGCTCCCGTGACAATTGCCCAAGTGTGTGTAGTTTTGCTCTAAGGACCAGGACGTACTGAACTTCGTTTTTGCTCGGGCTTGGACCTTCCTCCCAGTTTTCTTTAACCAGGTCCAGAACCCCACGTGGTTTTCTGCCAAACAGCAGTTCAAAGGGAGAAAATCCCATTGAGGCCTGGGGTACCTCCCACACTGCAAACAACAGAGGATCTAGCCACCTATCCCAATTGCGGTGATCATCGTGCACAAACTTACGGATCATGGACTTCAAGGTTTTGTTCAGACGCTTGACCAGACCGTCGGTCTGAGGGTGGCACACACTCGTCCGAATTGACTTGATGCCCAATAATCCGTACAGTTCCTGTAGTGTGCGTGACATAAACGAGGTGCCCTGGTCAGTCAGGATCTCCTTTGGGATCCCAACCTGGGAGATGACCTGAAACAGCGCCTGTGCAACACTCTTTGCAGAGATGGTACGCAGAGGCACCGCTTCCGGAATCGCGTTGCATAATCCACCAGGACTAACACAAAGCGATATCCCCGTGCACTCCGGTGAAATGGCCCGATGAGGTCCATACCAAGACGCTCAAAGGGAACCTCAATGAGTGGTAAGGGGCGCAAAGGCGCTCTTGGGATGGCTGGTTGGTTCACCAACTGGCATTCAGGGCAAGATGCACACCAGCAGCGTACATCTCCCCTAATGCCAGGCCATTATCCGGTC
>NW_007577993.1:212238-225332 GCF_000690725.1 Stegastes partitus
CCCCCACACATTGTCGCACTAGCTTATTAAACCCTGGCCAATCAGTGCCCAAGATCAGGGAGCGCATCAGGCGGGAGCTAACCGCAGCCTTAACACAATGCTTTTTGCCCTTATGTCGAATTTCCACTGGTACTACCGGGTATCTGTGGATATCCCCATGAACACATCTAATGTCCACCCACGATGCTTCTGCCAATGCCCCGGAACGAACCAGGTTCTGATGGATTAAAGACTGCGCACAGCCCGAATCCACCATCGCCTGGTGAATACCCCCTTGAATCCTTACCGGAACGCTGTATGTCCCTCCTGGACCGGGGGAGGGTGTTGGCGGCCCAGCAACCCGAACCACCTGGCCGACCTCCATGAGCGGGCACTCACTGCGGAAGTGACCGGGTTGTCCACACCGCCAACACGCCTGCCCTGACGCCTGAAGAAACCCCCTGTGGGTGGAGATTAGCGTCCGTGGGGGCTGGACTCTGAGAAGGGGAAGGAACAGAGAGAGGATTAGAATAAGGGGGAGGAGAGGGCAGAGTAGGCGTAGGATGCTGGTGAACGGGCCAGGGTGTGGATCTCCGGCAAGGTGCTGGAACCGGCCGAATGGATGACAGGGGCCGCCCCTCTGACGCCTGGTCCCTGGGATGGACAGCCAAATGATCCTCTGCGAGGACAACAGCAGCTGCCACGTCTTTGGGGCGGTGACACCGCACCCATTCTGAGGTCCCAGCCGGAAGCCCCTCCACAAACTTCTCCAACACGATCTGCTCCGTCATCCGACCCTCCCCGGCGGACTCCCCCGTCTGTAGCCACTGGTTTTCTGCATCCCTCAGCTGCTATGCGAAGACAAAGGGGCGGTCTGCAGGGCCCATTTTGGCGGACCAGAAATGACGACAATGATCCTCCGACATGTAGCCCATCCTATCCAGGACGGCTTTCTTCACGTCCGCGAATCTGCCCCGTGATGAAGCCGGAAGACCAAGCGCCGCCGTTTGTGCCTCCCCCGACAGCAAGGGAAACAAGCGCACCGCCCACTCTGCAGCCGGCCAGCCGCATGCCGCCGTGGTCGCCTCAAACATCTCCAGGAAAGCCTGTGGGTCGTCTGCCGACGTCATCTTATGGAGTGTGATGCCGGTCAAGGAGGGAGAAGGAGGGGAGGATGATGCAGCTCCCGACTGGGAGAGCAGGTGCTCCAGCAGCTGGGTCTACCTCCCCGTCTGGGCATGTAGACTCTCCAAATGCCGAGCACTTACTACTGCTTGCTCCCGATGCATCGCTGCAATCTCCCCCAGCATTTGCGCCACCACCGGCTGAAACTGCTGTGGATCCGACATGGTGTGTGCAGCCTCACGTTGGGTGCCAGTATAGCCGTCTCGCTACCTCCGTGGGTCCCCCCCCCCCAGCACAGACACACGAATCGCTGCCGGTCCACAGTCTCTATTTGCCGTACGGCGCAAACCCGGCACAAAACAATAGAAACAACACAAAGCGGTTGCATGTCTGCAGCGGCCCAGCTCCTGCAGCACGCGCTCTCCCGTCGGCGTCTTCTGTCTCCCCAACGCAGGCAGAGATCCTCCTCCTTGGCCTCCTTCCTCTCCTCTCCCGCCAGCACCCTAGTATGTGCACAAGCATATCTACAACTAGCCAGAGCAGCAGCACCTGGACCCATCAACTCACCTGACACTAATCTCCTGAGCTCTGCCCCACACGTCTCTCCCCTGCCTTCTGCCACCAATTACCCCCATCTCCACAGTGGCCATTTTTGAAAAGTGGTGACACTTTGGGAAAGTGGGAGTATTTTTTGAAAGTGGGAAATTACGGAAAGCGGGGACATTTTCGGAAAGTTGAGAGCATATTTGAAAAGTGAAGACATTTTTGGAAATCAAGTTGGGAGCCTGTTTAAAGTGTGGATTTTTTTTTTTTTTGAAAGCGGAGATATTTTTGAAAAATCTGAGAATATATTGGCGAATTAATATATTTTTGGAAAATTAGGAAATTTTGTGTGTACATTTTTGGAAAATCAAGCTTAGTGGCAAACAAAGGCACTACTGTAAAAGTAAAATCAATCATGACCTCTTAGGTTATCATTTGTGATCTATATGTTCATTTTATGTGCATGTGTCTTTGTTGCTATGGAACTATTTCTGTAGGTAGCGTAACTTTCCAGTAGCTCAGCATAATTGTTGAAGAACTGCTTGAGGGTCAAAAGGTTAAGGTTTGAGGCCAACCAGAGAAAATGTGTTTACACACCTAAAAGGTTATTGGTTTATGAAAGAAGGACTCAGCGCATATGTTATGGAAACTGATTCAATTCAATTCAATTTTATTTGTATAGCACCGTTTAAAACATATGTTATCACAGAGCGCGAAAAATAGTAAGGTATACCCTTACAAACTGATAACATGGTTACATTTACATCTATGGATGTTGACCATCACTCCTTCCATCCATTATCTATACACCGCTTAATCCTCACTCGGGTCGCAGGGGGGCTGGAGCCTATCCCAGCTGACTTAGGGCGAAGGCATGGGACACCCTGGACACATCGCCAGTCTATCTGTACTGTTACCACGACGTGTTAGATGCTCTGCGTATGTTAACGTAGACAAACAGCAAGCCAAACTCGTTTTCACAAGCCAGGACCCGAGCGTCTTGCTCCTTTATTACAGTCTCCTTGAGACAGCTTACAAGTCAATATTGTGGCTTGAAAAAGGTTGAGTGAAACTGAAATACATAAAACACAAATGGAAAAATATACCTCAGTTATGAGCATTACAAACAAATACATTGAGAAACAGCCAAAAACAGCCAAAGACAATGCATAAACTTCGCGTAAACTTCACCAAATTGCTATCACCAAAGCTACAGGACAAATTCACACTTGTATCGATCCATTGATATGCCAGTGTGATCGTTAATATGTGTAAATAGCGGTATTCATGCTAATACGGCTCAACACGCTAGCGGAATGCAACGGGCAACGTCTATTTCCTCGTGATAAACACGTACCAAAAGACGATCTCGAACAGAGCCTAAATAATTTAATAAAGGCATACATTCTTATCCTTTAAACAATAAAACACTTCTTGAACTTACAGCCATTGCTTTCGATGGTTTGGGTGAGCTTTGACACACAGGAGCAACTTGAACAGGAGTGGACAGGCTTTTCATTTTCCCTCACTGAGCTTCTTCTACCCACAGTGCATTGCAACACCTTAAAGTTAAACACGTCTAAACAATGCTGACTTTACAAATGCTTTTTACCTTGTACTTTTAACCTGAATTACAAACAATGAATTCTAAAATATTTATCAAACACTATCATGAACTTTTTTAACCTTTTTAATCACACACAATTTGCCGAGGGCAGAACACTATCGCAGGGCTGTACTTAGAGACAAACAACCAAGCACACTCACATTCACACCTACAGACAATTTAGAATCACCAATTAACCTCAAAATGTTTTTAGTCTGTGGAAGGAAGGCGGAGAACCCGTAGAGAACCCACGCTGCACGGGGAGAACATGGAGACTCCACGCAGAAAGATCCCGGGTGTCCACACTGGGACGCAAACTGACGACCTTCTTGTTGCAAGGCCACCTTGCAGCCCCAGTCTATCACAATGAAATAGAATTTTTGTCTCTCTGTTCACTATTAAATGTTTAATATTAAATCTGCCAGCAAAGTGTTTTGTGTTTTCTGAATTTAATTATTGTTGCCAATTTTTTCAAAACTATGTCCATGAGTGTCCTTAAGTACAGTATGTGCGCCTGTGTTTGTCAGTTCAATGTCCTTTCGCTCTTTCTTATTAATCACAAATTACTGACCTTTCATTCTGGCAAGGGACACGCCCTCCTGACTGTCCCAGGAGAGGGGAGGGGGAAGGGCTCTTGTCAGCGTACATGTCTACCATGACCCCCGCCTCCCCTCTCTACTCCTGTTCTGCTACTCTCCATGACACCAACATCCATCACTTCTGGATGCAGGTCGACATCCATCTGCAGTGCATCTTGGCGCTGTGGTGACATGCGGCCCCGCCCCCTAGGTATCACATCACATTCTGATGTAATTTGACATTTAAACCAGAAGCAGAAAGTGGTGAAAGTTTGAGAAACAATTAGAACTTCAATAAAGAAATGACATTGTGGAAAATGGGACATCTGGAAAGTGAGGACAGATTTTCGAAAATGAATAATGTTTGGAAGGCAAGGTGCATGCTATTTGAAACGGACAGGGAGCAACGGATCAGTCTCTCTTTCAGAGCCAAAAATCATTTTTGTAAAATTGAAGACATCAGGAGCAAATGGATCACCCACGTCATCAATCACATCATTTAGATCACTCAGCAGATTAGTGATGTATTACAGACTGAGGGGTTCTTTACTGTTAATGGTGTGGCACAGGTTGATGTTGACTTTTATGCTACAATAATTCAGGTTTTATTGTGCTGAAACAAGAGCAGGCCATCATACAGATATGTTGGGCTCTGGGCTGTGGATCAATGCTTACAACAGAGTCGCACATTAAAAACCAGATCGCTATAGAGTAAACAGTTTACCACTTCTGTGCAATACAAATCCAATACAGTTGAATGTGTTTCATTACAGCGGTGTTGATTGTAGTTTGGGATTTAGACAGCGACCTGTTGCCTCTCACCAAAATTGCTTTGTCATTTGTCATTTTGCACAAAGAGCGGTCACTCATTAAGAATCTGAAAGTGTGAAGGACGAGTTTGATGATTAAATGAAAGCTCCATCATTAACAGAAAATGATTTCTGGTCATAATTCAGAGCTTTAAGATTAGAACAAATTGTGGCACTTTTGTTTTAAAGGTACTAACACAAGTCCTTGGCTGACATTGCTTTACCTGGTCCTCCATATTTTAGAAACCAGACAGCCTCCCTCCCTCTGCTCCAGAACAAGTATCCAATGTTAAATCAAAGAGGAGAATTAATAACAGTCGACAGCGTACCTGTGCTCTTTGTCTGCTACCTGCTGGATGTAAAAAAAAAAAAAAAAAAACTTTATTTAGGTCAGAGCGTCCCCTCTGGTAGCAGAGGATCTTCTGGCTGCTGTTTCTGGAACAGATTGTGTGGGGATTTCAACGGGATGCCTCCAATGCAATAGAGATTAGGCAATTAACCTTGATGTCACTGTAATTATTAAGACACTTTAGCAAAAAATGAATTAATTTCCCAAAAGATGCCAGAAGAAAAGGATGTACTGCTGCTTGGCCTCAGAGAAACAGAGAGCCAGTGGGTAATTAGAAGAAAATAAAGAGTGAGAGATAAAGCAGAGGATTCATCTTTTTACCACAGAGAGCTGTATGGAGTCAGATGAAGCTGTAATCATTGCACTTCGAGGTCAAACGTGCTCACGATCCGTTAACATATGGCTTTCATGTTGGCAAAGGTTGACGTGAAGCTGATTTAAAGGTGAGGCTGACAAACTGAACCAGAAACACTGAACCCTGGATTCACGTCAGTGTCTCTCTGTAGTTTTTAAACACACTAATTCTCTTTATTTGTTCTGCAACACTCTTTGTCACCACCATAATGAAACAAACTAGTCTTAGAGTGGTTGCATACTGCAACTGTGGGACATCTGCAGTAATGAGGACATAAAGATCATCAAATATCTGCACAAACACCTTTACTGATATTAACTACAGATCCACAGCATGTTTTTGAGAGACTCATTTTCCTATTTTCTCTTGCTATGGAAAGTATTAGGATGGTGTTACAATTATTGTGGAAAATCTTGTGATAACAAAATAATGAACGTATCAGGCTTCCTGCTTGGTTATCAATGAAGCACAATGATTATGGATCATATCATTTAAATGAATTTATTTCTCAACTCAAATGTAGAAAATTAAACTTGCCTAAAAAATATGCCCCATGCTTTGTAAAATACATGTTAGAAAAAGCTTATCAATAATAACTACAACCATTGTCATTTCTCATGTAATTCTGTAAATAATTAGAGTTTGAAGATTTTGGAACATTTAAATAATTGTGACATTTAAACTAAAACGAAGAAAAAAGAAAACATTAAAGAAAACATATTTCAGATTCCGCTCTGTTAAAGCAGATTAGTGCAGTGACCATGTTAACTCCTTTGTACAAAGATCAGGTGTCCTTGAGCTGTATCTTTCCATTGAACAGCGGTCAGGTGACTCTCAGGTGGACTCTCATCAGTGGCTTGTTCAACTCAATCAACCTGCGGCCATTGATCACCTCTTACAAATATGACTGTGCCCCGAGTTTCCAGCAGAACATTGTTCACTAAGTAGCACTGTCATCATGGGAAACATGGCATCAGAACTAAGTGAAAGTGTCCTAAGTCAGATTGTTACTCTGAGCAAAGACAAGCTTTGTGAGTGTCAGATCGTGGCTTGACTGAAGGTTTCTAATGGGTCAGTGCATGGAGCTCGATTAGACAGGCCAAAAGTGACCACATGACGAGAAGATCAATACATGAAGCTTTGTTCACTGAGAAAGAGAAAAGTAACTTCACAGATACAGAATTTACCAAATAAAGAAGACCCTCAGCAGACAATCAACAAAAGTCCTGTCAAGAGAATGCTGCTGATGAGGAGCATCTCTAAAGCACTTCTAAAACAATAATTTCACAGTGGATAATGGAAGAAGTCCTCCGTAATGATGAACTCCAGTTAGATATTAAATGGTAATTATATCAAATGATTAAATGCTCCACGCTTATATAGCATATATGCTGATGTTAGCTAGGTTCCACAAAGCACTTTACAATGAGTTTGTCATACACACACACACACACACACACACACACACACACACACACACACACACACACACACACACACTAACAGTGGCAGAGATGCTCACCTACCATTAGGAGCAACTTGGGGTTCAGTGTCTTGCTCAAGGACTCTTCTGCACACAATGTGGTGCAAAAACAGGGATTTACAGTACAGGTCTGTCACAATTTATGTATTCTATCATTCTGCTCTGTTTGTTGCCCATTCACGAACTCCAAGACCTGCCGCTGCCCCACCCTACTTCCCCACTAGTACAATCACCCGATCCTCCTTACCTCAGTACTCCTTCAGTACCACTTCCAACTTACAGTAAGTGGTGTATATATGTACTAGCCTTTGCGTTCTAGTGTGTGTTTCTGTATCTGTGTTTTTAGTGGTCAATCAGTCATAAAGCACGAGAAAAAATCCATCCACCCATCCATCCATCCATCCATCCATTATTTATACGCCGCGTAATCCTCATTAGGGTCGCGGGGGGCTGGAGCCTATCCCAGCTAACATAGGGCGAAGGCAGGGGACACCCTGGACAGGTCGCGAGTCTATTGCAGGGCTACACTTAAGAGACAGACAACCAAGCACACTCACACTCACATTCACACCTACGGACAATTTAGAATCACCAATAAACCTCAACATGTCTTTGGACCATGTGGGAGCCCACGCTGTATGGGGAGAACATAGAGACTCCATGCAGAAAGACCCCAGTGCCCCCACCGGGACACAAACCGGCGACCTTCTTGAGGCAACAGTGCTACCAACTGCGCCACCTTGCAGCCCACTCAAAAAAATCATGAAGTGATTTTGTTTTACATTGTGTTTTTGCTGAAGGGCGATTCTACAAATTTCTTAAAAAGAATCTGGCATGTCAGTCAAGTTTCTGTTCATGTCTGCACATTATGTCTCGGCTTTCCTGTTTTATTTTGAAATCACTTCACTGGGTGTTCGGTTCTAGTTTTATTTCCTGTACCTGTCTTGTCTCACCTGCTCCCTGATTACCTCCCCGCACCTGTTTCCCATCTACCCTCATTACCTCGTGTATTTTACCCTGTGTGTCTCACTGTTTCGTCGCCAGTTCGTTGCACTTCACAGTCCTCGTACCAGCGTTATTCAAGTTAAGTCACAGTCTGTTTGATCTCGACCTTGTTTCTGCTTTTTGACCTTGCCTCTTGTCTGCCGATTTTGGATACCTTTGCTTGTTTGATCTCGACCTTGTTTCTGCTTTTTGGACCTTGCCTCTGCCCGCCAATTCTTGGATACTTCTGCCTGCTGGACTGAATTTCTGTGTACCGAACCCTGTCCGTCATTAAACCTGTCTTTTGTCTGAACCTACTGAGTCAAGCATTTGTGTCCACCAATTCTGTGTGTGAGTTCATGACAGAATAAAATCAGAATTATGTATTGTTACTATAAGAATGGTTTAATATGTCCTAATGGAGCAGAAGGCTCATCAGACCCAGATACATTTGCCATTAAAACCCAACCAGCAAATAAATTGCAGAACTGCTAATCAATAATACTAAATAAGACATCATGAAAACAAGTATTTAGGCCAGCTCCAGGGGGGGACTGGACCTTCATTGAATTCTGGATTTTTTTCCCCAAAGAAGGGCTATTAATGGAAAGAAACAGGGCAATATTTGAGTTAGAAGTTTTCATTTGTTTTCGTCTGAACTGTCCTTAATATCTTTGGAGTTGCCCTCCACCCCCACCTCCAACATAAAATGGTTTGGCCTCTGATCAACATTTGACGTCCTTTTATTGGAAGTTCGGATTTTGCACTTCAGCACCAAAATGTCCGCTCAGCAGAAGTCTGGTGCTCAGAAAAGGAAAAAGAAGAGAAAAAGAGAGGAAGAAAATAGAGGCCTTAGAGATTTGCTTAAAAAATACTAAGAAATACTAAGATGCTAAATAAGAAACAGCGTAGCCAACGTTTGTCGGCCTTGTAACGTTATTTGGCTAGCTCTTAATATCCATTAGCTATGACAAAAATCCTGACAAAACACGTTTTTTTTTTGACAGAAAAGGACGTGTTTAGTGGCTCCGTCAGAGAGGATGAGACAGAGAGGCCGAGGCGAGAGATCCACCTGCCGTCAGGTAACAGAGATGAGGAGGAAGGGGCCAGCTGCTCCGCAACAGAGGGACAGAGTCAGACCACGGATGAGAGAGAGAGCGAGCGTCAAAGTGCAGCGGTAGGGGCTTGCTGCTCAGTCGGACAGTCTGAGCAGGATGGATCAAAGACTTATACACATAACAGGAGAGGAAGAGCAAAGAAAAGGGGAGATGTGGGTGAGTGGAGCAGAGGGGGGGGGGGGATGAGGCATCTAATATAATCTTGTCCCGGGCCCAGGGAAGGCTGTTAGCTGGCCTGATTCTAAGTATTTTGATGTATCTTTTGGGGTGACTGTGCTGATGTCCATCTTTGTATACTTCCCATTTGGTTCTCTATTTTACCTGTTGTGGCTAAAACTGTGGACTTGAAAGAAAATTGAACTTGGATGGGTTAATTGGTGATTCTAAATTGTCCGTAGGTGGGAATGTGAGTGTGCTTGGTTGTCTGTCCAGGGTGTCCCCTGCCTTCACCCTAAGTCGGCTGGGATAGGCTCCAGCCCCCCCGCGACCCCAGTGAGGATTGAGCGGTGTATAGATAATGGATGGATGGATGGAACAAAAATGTTCCCGTAGGACACTCAGCACTTTTTAAAGTCAATAATACTAAGGTCAACAATAGTCGTCCCTGCTCTAAAACACACAGTACACTTAAAAACCATATTGACATTTTCACACACTGCTGCTCATTCCAGAGAAACATGAGTCTCTTATAGAAAACCTAAATACTCAAACCCTCAAATAAGACCACTTCAACAGTGGAATGCTGAAATGCTTCAAGAATAATTAAAGTTCATATCATAAAATAAGCTCGGAATCTGCTGACAGCTTTCTGAGATTCTGTGGTGGAGTTAAGATTAACATCCTGCACATCCCTGCTACTCTGCATTTGACGGACAGGTCTGCTCATGTGGCAAGACGGAGGAGCCACTGCCCACGTTGTCACCACTCCTGTGATTGATATTCAGCTCCATCCACTGCACCAGCTTGTTAATTACATCGGAAGGCACCACAGATTAATAAAATCAGTGTCATCATCACAGCACGGAGGGGTCAGAGGTCAGAGGAAGACCAGAGGGAGCTGTGTTAGTGAGTGGGAAGAGTGGGAGGACTGTGAGGATATGAGTGCTGTGGGATTTGATGTTATTTTAATTAGTATGCTAATGTGTGACAGTGTTAATGTTTCCAGTTCATTCTGTTTCCATTAATTCTGCTAAATTATTATGACAATAATGGGGGAGATGACAGTCTGAAGTGAATGTTGACTACAACAGAATGCAGCTCAACATGTGTTCATTGTAATTTTTATGTTTTGGTAAGTATAATTCAGAAGTGGTAGTTTTCTTAAAATAGGAAAAAAAAAATCTTAAGCTATGTTTAGTTTTAATTAAATGTCATTAAAATGACACAAGCACATGAAGTTTAGTAGTTTCACCCATACATGTTCTGAAGAAAAACAATAATATAGAAAGTTCTACCCTGCAAGTTGTTCCAAAGGCTCATTACATATGAAACCCTGGAAGTCTGAAAAGTTTTTCTGAGACTGGCATTAGTAGTTTGCTCAGTCATGGCATCAAACTGCTTATTCTGCTCATAATGTGTCTTCCGGCATATAAAAACTAGTAGTTCAGGTCACTCCTCCTGTCATGTCTGTCAAGTTTCTGTTTTGTGTGCACATTTTATGTCTTGTCTTTCCTTTTTTTATTATGATATCACTAACCGCTTGTCTCTGTCTTACATTTACTTTCTGCACCTGTCTTGTCACACCTGCTTCCTGATGGCTTTCCCTCACCTGTTTCCCATCTCCCCATATTACCTCGTGTATATTACCTTGTGTGTCTCACAGTCTCGTTGCCAGTTCATTGCACTTCAAAGTCCTCGTATCAGCATTCTTCAAGTCATAGTCTGTTTTGTTACAACCTTGCTTCTGTTTTTGACCTTGACTCTCACCTCTTGTTTTTTGAATACCTCTGCCTGTGTTGACTGACCTTCTGTGTACTGAACCCTGACCAGTAACAAACCTGCCTTTTGCCTGAACCCTATCTGTGTCGAGCATTTGTGTCCACCTATCTGTTTCTAGTGAGTTCTTGACACCTCCTGGGAAGCTGGGTCCTGTGGTACAATCCAATCCAACATTTTAACAGTGGGATGTGTGCATGAACACCCTCCTAGATCACCTGCATCATCAGCTTTCTCAAGGCCTTGACATTTTTGTCTCACAGATGTTTCCACTTCTGTCTGCAGGCATTTTCATCTCCTCCCAGAGTTTAATGGCGTGCCAGCCAGAACTATGCACAAACATGCCAGTTTGTAGCTCATGCACTGTCATGACCTCCCAGCCTCAGCCCTTGCCTGTCTCCTTCTTTTTCTCTTCCTCTCCCTCTTTTCTCCCTCCGTCTCTCTGCCTCTCTCTCCTCCTTGCTTGCCCCCTCAGTCCATCCAGCCCTGCTTGCAGCCTGCTTAGTTACAGGTATTGCAGACAGATGTGGGGATCAGCTCACCTGCTTGCAATGATCTCACTCCCATAAAGACCCAGCTCATTCCACCTCTCACTGCCAGACCATAGACATTGAAACCTGGTCTCCTGCCTGCCTTCCCTGAGCCACCACCACCTGAAGCCCCCTGCAACTACGACGCACTCGCTGCCCCAATCCTGCCTCAACCAGCCTGTACCTGCTACCAGCCCCGCTCCAGCTTTCCCCAGCCCTCATCAGACCCGGGATTCCCCGAGCCTGTCTGCCCCCTTCACTTTTTGTCCCCTATCCCCATTTTGTTGGTTTAGCTTAGTTTTATTTTTATCTTGAGATTTCTTAGGTTTTCCCCTTTTTTGTAGTTTTGACCCCCTTTGTGAAGTCACTCTGGTTTTCTCTGTTTCGCTTTCCCCTCAGTTTAGCTTCCTCCCTCTATTTGGTGTCTGTTTAATCTGATATTTAATAAACTCAGAGCCTACCTCGGAGCCTATCCCAGCTAACTTAGGGCGAAGGCAGGGGACACCCTGGACAAGTCTGCAGTCTATCACAGGGTTATACTTACAGAGAGACAACCAGGCACACTCACATTCACACCTAAGGACAATTTTAGAATCACCAATTAACCTCAGCATGTTTTTGGACACGGGCTGCAAGGTGGCGCAGTTGGTTAGCACTGTTGTCTCGCAGCAAGAAGGTTGCTGGTTCGCGTCCCGGTGGGGGCACCGGAATCTTTCTGCATGGAGTTCGCATGTTCTCCCCGTGCAGCTAGGGTTCTCCCCCGGTTCTCCGGCTTCCTCCCACACAGTCCAAAAACATGTTGAGGTTAATTGGTGATTCTAAATTGTCCCCTTCTTTCCAAACCAGTCGTGCTGCGTTTCCCAAAAACTGGTTGGAATGAACTTCATGGCCAAGTCCACTATGAGCAGCATGTGCAGTGGTTTCAGGTTATCAATAATTGTACTCTTGGCCTCGTCCTGGTGAACTGAACAGACAACGTGTGACTTCCAATCCTCTATGCTCGACGCAGCGCAGCTTGAATCAGGCTGTAACTCCTCTGGTTTATCAGGACAGAAAATAGATTATTTTACAGCCAAACGCTTTTCTCCTTTTTAGGCATATTAAGCAACCAGAATTGAGTCGTAAGCGAATCAATTTATTTTCAGTAGAACAAAGTCTTTTTGATAAAGTTGTCTGTATCAAGATGTGATGTCAGGCGTGCAAGTTTCAAGCAAATGTATTATTCCATTATTAGACAAACAAAAGCCATTCTTTTATTATAAAATCATTCTCACATTCAAATACAGACAAAATAAGCATTTTGTTAGTGTTCTATGACTCCTGGTTTGACTTAGCCAAGAGTGAGTCACTTATACAATAACAGAGGTCATTTTTGAGCTGCCGATTCTTATTTTTATGGCTAAGGTAAAACAAAAGCTTTCAAAATGGTTCTATTTCATTAAAGTTTATGGTGTGTAACCATTTTGCAGCATTTTCCGTCTGTTGCTATGCCATTATTACCGAATTGGCGCGTTATAATGAAAAAAAAGTGTACGCCGGTACCTTGTGGTGGGCAAAGTATTTGTTTTTATTTAAGCAATTAAATATACTTGGTTCTATTTCATTAAAGTGTAGGGTGTGTAACCATTTTGTGGCATTTTCTGTCTGTTGCTGCTCCATAATTACAGAATCAACGCGTTATAATGAAAAAAAACTGAAGC
>NW_007577993.1:225366-311089 GCF_000690725.1 Stegastes partitus
GGCCTAAACTTTGGGTATTTTAACAGTTTTCACTGTTGGGTGAGAGAGGCGGTCTTGGCTGAGATGATTTGTGTGATGAAACTCGTCGTAGGAGAAGGAAATGTTGACAATAGATTGTCCTTGGGTAGGATAACATTCACTGAAAATATGAAAAGATTTGGTTGAATTCTCACAGCAGTAGAGCTTTATACTTCTGACCATTTTTTAGGCGATTTTTGATCATTTTTGCAAAAAAAACAAGGAGGGGTGGTGAAATCCCCCCAGTTTGACCAAATTTCCTTAAACTTAGATTGAAGTAGTTTTGGGTGGACCCCTTTAAACTGGCAAAGTTTCATTGAAATCGGTGAGATGGCTTGTGCCACCCCCGCCTGGTCCTATCGTGGATGCACTCTTAACACAACTTCTTGGACATGACAATTCGGACCCGTTTCCCACAGAAAAGAAAACACTGGGAGCCAGAAAACTCTTTTGACATCTAAAATAAAGATAACACTGCATATATCGTTTTCTCCCGTCATGCTATGTATAAAAACAAATATAGTGTGTTGCATTTATGAAATCAATAAACTCCCACAGAAAAAACGAAGTTTTATTTCTGCATGCAACAAAAACATTTTGAATTCCGAAAAAAAAAAAAAAGACGCTGGGTTGAAGGTTGCTGTCAAATAAAATGCTCAATGCCTATTTGAATCCTTGTATATATGAAATGAAATGCTGAACTTGAATTATCCACCTGCAGCAGAGTAAAAATGACATCTGGTTGGCTTGCTGACTGCAGCTGGGACTGCTGACCAGACTCCTGACCGCCTGTGAGTGGACAGTAACTGCAGAACGATACGTGTTTTGACGTCAGTCTCCAAAACACCAGAAAAGTCTCCAGTGACACCAGAAAGAGTCGCTAGATTTGTTACTAGTCGCTTTTGACAAAAAGAAAAGTCGCCAAGAGGATCTGGAAAGTTGCCAGATTTAGTGAGTGTCACGTCCTCTACCTCTGGTGTCCGCTAGTGGCAGGCTTTCTCCCTTTTTCTGCTCGTTCTCTTTTTCTCCTGCTCTCTCATTTTCTCAGGTGGGCGTGAGAACAGACGGCGGTGAGGCTGGTGGCAGGTGTGTAGCATTGGTAATCAGCTGACTGGTCGCTGGGTGATTGGACGCCTGCAGCTGCAACCACTCTCCCTAACAGATCTTAAGCAGCAGTGTGACCAGACCTCAACGCCGGATTGTAGCATCGCTTCAGTTAGTGCACTGATTCACGTTCCGCCTAGCCAGTTGTTCTTTGCTTAAGACTAACCTCACGTCTCTATGTGCAGATTGGATTTCCTGCCTGTTCCTGTGCAGTTCTACTCTCCTGTCAAGCCATTCTCCGGCCCACGCTTCCCTTTCGGACCTCTGCTCATCGGATCATCCTCGTTCCTCAACGCCACCGACATAACCCGCCGGTCTACAGCCGCGGCTGCTCGCCTGCCACCAGCTCGCCCTCATCCGCCTGCCGTCTCTTCTCCGTCCGCCTGCTGCTGTTCCCCCCTCTTCTTGTGCACTTGAGCTAAGTAGCGTAGCTAGCTATAGCTTATTATCTTTCTGTTTTTGTGGTAATGTGCGCGAACGTTACTGTTAGTTTGTAGTCTGACCTTTTAGTCTCGAGTTAGCTCCAGTAGTGGCGGAGGTGTGCGTCTTGCCGCAGAATACCATATTGTTTGTACTTTAATCAGCCCTAGTTTCTAAGCTTCTCCTAATGTTTGGTTAGTTTGCTGTTCCTAGCCAGATTGTTTCCTGGTAATGGTCCTGAGTATATTCTGTTGTTGTAGATAACCTGTGTATTCATTAAAGCTCTTGTACTGATATCAGTCTGCTGTGTTTCGTTGTCTGCGCCTGAGTTCTGCTACTAATCGTAACAGTGAGAAAGTCACTAAGTTGGCAACACTGCACGTGTCGGTGGTTGTGGCGCATATTTTGAGTGATAAAAAATAAAATACTTTTTATTTTAATGTTACAAGATCATCATAATCTTCAAATTTAGAATTACAATTAAAAACTAATTAACTAAAATAAATTTAAATTAAACACTCATTATCTATTTTCCAAAGCCACAAGGAACCCCTGGATTAGTCAGTCAAGATGAAACACCAAGCTCCTGAGTGGTGAAAACAATCAGCTGTAGTCAATGCTATTCTAAGTTGAATGCAGTGTTTCCAGATTGTTGGAGTTTAGTGTGAGTTATTCAGCGAAACTAACAGCTGCGGACTTGGGACTTCATTAGTGTTGGGGCTAACCCTCAACTAGCACACTAATGGCTCTTGTCAGCCCCAAAACAGACTAGAATGAACCACATAATGCACCGGGGTACTGAGCAAGTTCAGTTGCCAGGGAACTGCTTAAGAAGGAACATCGCCATCCACCAAAGGTTTTTGTGATTTGAAGTCCCGTTAAAATAAAAAATCGTTTTTTTTTCTTTTGCTAAGAAATGTGTGTATGGCTCCTTTAATGTTTATGTTTCAACATGTGTAATTCATTTAAAACAAGATCAACCTAAATGTTGTTGTTCCGCATTGATGTAGATGTACTTTGCAGAATTTTCACAGAAAGTAATGACTTTGTTTTTAGTAAAGACTTTTGCTTTCAGGTGTAATTATTCCAACTGTGTTCTTGGAACAATGGCCTGAACAGAACCCAAAAAAAAAGAAAAGAAAAAAGGAAGGAAAGAAGAAAACAAGTGTAAAGAAGGAATTTGGCACAAAAATAAAGGAAAAAGATAAGAACTATAGTGAAAACGGGGAATATTTATGGTAATTTTGGCTTAAATTTATATTCCGAAAATACGTTCTCCTGCTGGTGTATCTGTCAGGCTGTAAAATGCCACAGTCGACACAGATTCATTCAGCAGGTAGCAGTTATTCCTCCTTTCATTTGTTTATCCTTATTAAAGTTCTGTGAAGGTGCTGCTCATTAAATTCTGTCATGCTAATCAGGACACGCCTGCATATTTAACAAACACTAATTGCAGCAGCTCGTTAAGCCTCAGAAAAGCTCTCTGTTACATTAAAATTCACAAAGTCCTTTTGAAGCTCAGACCCTGGAACAGAGGAGGAGCTGAACTCTGTCGCCTTCGCTCACACACAGTTGATGGGGGAAAAAAACTGCACGATTAAACAATCTGCGCAGAATTTTTGACCTCACTGAAAATGCTAAAACAGATGTCACTTCTGAAATACTTTAAGTCAGTAATGCAACATTACAATTTGGAACATGTCTCTGCTACCCAGAATTCCCTGCAATCAGAATCCTAGTGCAACCAACATATTGTCACAATCAACATGTCCCCAAATCATTGCACACCAGCAGTTTTTGCAAGGACCATGTCTTCAAGCAAAATGCCATCAAAATCAAAATGTCCTTACCATCAGTATGTTTTTTGTCCTTACAAGTAATTTATCCTCACAACTGGAGTGTTTTCACAAATCAACATGTTTTCACAAACACCGTGTTCTTGAAAACATGTCCTTGTAGTGCTTTGTCTTTACAGTCAAAATGTTGTTGCAAGAACTAATGTCCTCACAACAAACATATCTCTGCAATCCAGAGTTCCTTGTAAGCTTGTACTCTCAAGATATCATTGGAAACAGCCAACCCCCTCATACCAAATCTAGTCTTTAGAATAGAATAGAATAGAATAGAATAGAACATGAGCAATAAGCCACCAAAATCAAGATGTCCTGGCAGCGAGTCTGTTCTTATCATGTCCTTTAGATTTATTTTTTAAAGCCAAAAGATCCTGACAAACCAATCTGGGCTAGCAAACAAAACATCCGTTCATTCATTACAACGTGTCAACCAGCATATCCTTCCAACAACATGCCCCTGCAATCCAGATTTCCTCTTAACCAGGATACCTTTAAAATCAAAATGTCCTGGCAGTATAAGTCTTCTCATACATGTTCCCAACAACAAATGACTTGTTCCTACAACAAAATTGTCATCTCAAACTAATTTCAACAGTTCCATCTTTACAGCAAACATCTTTGTTACAACCAAAACTCCCTTATACCAACATTAGATTGTCAGTATCAATACCTCACAATCACAAATAACACATGCTTCCAGCCAAACTGCCCTTGCAAACAGCATGACTATACAATCAAAATATCATCAGGACTGACATGTCCTAATAACCAAAATGTGTTCTCCAATGGCTTGTCTTCGTTAACCAAACAAACCAAACCAAAATGTCCTTGCAAACATGTCCTCAAAACCACATTGGCTGTACACGTGTCATGTTCTTGCAGCAAGACACTTTCACAATCAACGATATCCTCACAACGGAAATGTCCAAAATGTCCACGCACCCAACTTGTTTTTGAAGCTAGCATACCACGACTACCATGTCCTCACCAATAATGTGTGCTCACAATAAACATGTTGTCGAGGCAAGAGTGCACACACAACTGAAATGTCTTCAAAAATGTCATGTCCACATTACCTACAAGCTGTAGCAATGACAGTGACAACTTGTAGGTATCACACAGTTTTCCCAGCAGATCAGCCATGACTCCATTGGTTTCAAAACACTTAGCTCTCTCTGAAGCACATGTAGCAGTGTATAGCGATGTCTTCACTGTATTTTGCAATAGAGTTTGTGACATACATTGCAAGAAAGTTGATCAACAATGACAGAAATCCTTGGCATAGTTAGAAGCTCCTGCTCATGTTCTTCAATAATCTATTGTTCTCTTTGGCTTTACTTTCCCTCTGGATCATTTCCTTACAGGGAAACTGCCTCTATTGCACTTTCTTTTCTCTGTTTCTCTCTCCCTTTGTTTTTTTTTGTTTTTTTTTGAGTGAGCATTGCAGTTGTGGCTATCTCAACGCTGCAGTGGCGTAAAAAGCAACACACATTTGACTTGTCTTTCTTTTTCACTGCAATTCTGTAATGAGATTTAGAGGGAAATTTTACGTCAAAAAGTAACCACAGCAGTGACGCTGTATTTTACACTATAATGACTAAACTTTGCTATTCGTGGTTCACGGTTCATATGTGTGGCAACAGTGAGGAGTGATCTGTATGGATTCCAGATCAACTTACATTCTCTTACACCACTAGTTGTATAAAAGCAAAATGTGCATGTTGAACAAAGACATTGAATATATTCAGCTGCTTACTCTTCTTTTAGACCAGCTTGCCACTTGTGTTTTCACAGATTGATCTTTCAATACCCTATGAGTCTGGCCATGGTCTTAGATTCTTTTAGTGGTGTAGATTCAGGCAGCTGTGAGGAGAAAAGGTCTGAAGAGTGAAAGCAGACTCCATTAGTCTCATCATTACCTTTTAAGTAACACTAAGAATCCATTTAATTGGCCTGATAACTGACAGAGCAATACAGTAGTGTGTGTGTGTGTGTGTGTGTGTGTGTGTGTGCGCGCGCACGCGTGTGTGTGTGTGTATGTTTAAGGCAGCAAGGTTAGATAGTTTGTTGTTGGAGGTAAAAGCAGCAGTGTTGCAGCCGAGACTTCAGTCTTCATTAAACAGTATTACACCTACCTAAAGGCAGCGAGTCATCCTTTTTCAAGTCAGTATAAAGCCAGCAGTAGAACAATTGCATTCCTTTCGCAATTGCCCCTAGACAGTCGTCTTTTTTTTGTTCTTTTTTGCATGTACAAATGGTTGATAATCTCCCAATTAGGTGGAGCTGATACATGTCCTCTAGCAATCCGTTAGGCTGAAAACTACAAGCAGTGTGAGGGTGTGGAGTTTCCACAACTACCTGCTAACTGAAGCAATATAAATAACTTGAAAATTTCCTTGCAGAAAATTTGATAGTGCCAACGAAGCATACTTGATTTAACTGTCAAATCAGTCGAAGTTGCCAGAAGGAGAAGACCTCAAACAACCGCCATTTTTGTCAAAACTGTGTGTCAGAGAGAAAAGCCGAGTACATTGTCAGAAAGCCAAGACCTTGGGAATTACAGAGATGTATTTTTTATTTTCCTAGAGTAAAAAATGAGCACACAATCTTTTGAGAAGGAATGTGTACATTTCTGGTCCTTGAGAAAGATCAGTAGGTGTCTTTGAATGGGGGCAGATGGGGAAGGAAGAGAGACTTGTGGAGCAACAAGGCTCCAAAACTCCCCCAAACCTAATTCTGTTGGCTTCCAAAGTGACATTGTGAGCAGGAGGACAAATTTTCCTATGTTTTGATGTAAAAATGATGTCTGTCGCATAAAAATTGTGGCCAGGGCGACAAGTCAAAAAAAAAAAATGACTGTGTGATTTTTTTCTGAGCTCCCACTCTGGTGATGTCATCACTCACTCTAAAGGATCACATACACACCCATTGTAAAGGCTGAAAAGGGGTGAAAAACTTTCAAAACTTGAGAGGTGGTCACGAAGAAACGATTGAAGATATGAAAAAAGTAGACTTTGAATTAGGAGACGGACGCGTCCACATTTTCAAGTTTAAATGGAGTCTCTAGGTGAAAGTATGGAGTGGAGGTTTGAAAAGTAGTGTAATTTTGGGTGTTTTTTTCGTCTGTCCCATTCATTTTCAATGGGAGGTTTTTGCAACATTTTGGCGAATTGCGTCGCGAAAAATGCATTTTGCACACTATTCCCGATCGAGCCGCACGTTTTGATGTATAATTTGTGTGGGTGCTCTCAAATCTGTGGGAGGAGTAGGCCATCGAAATTTTGTACGGAAGACCTGAAATAAGAAGAAACGCACCAGGATAACAATAGTGGCCTCTTGCTCAGCCTGTGGCACTAATTAAATACATTTGCACTAAAAGTTCCAGAAGCATTTCTGTAATGGTTAAGGCAAGGCACTTTTTAGAAAACAAATCGCTCCACATTCTGTACTGTTCACTGGTCTTACTCACTTAAATTACTGCACTGAGGTCTGGGGTAATACATATAAAAGTTCACTGGAGTCATTATCTAAACTGCAAAAACGAGCCGTCAGAATAATTCACAATGTAGGGTATTTAGAACACACCAATCAATTATTTGTAAAGTCCAAAATGAATAAATTTTATGATATTGTAGAATTCCAAACCACACAATATCTATACAAAGCCAGGGATAATATACTATCAAGTAACTTACAGAAAATGTTTCAAGCGAGACAGGGAGGGTATGATTTAAGGGAAAAACTAAACTTTAAAATTCAGAGATGTCAAAGATTCTGCATCACAAACAACAGAGTAAGGCTGTGGAACAGACTGAGTGTGGGGCTGAAACAATGTCCAAGCATCAACCAGTTTAAAACTAAATATAAACAAATCATCTTCACAAGACACACAGAGGAGGGGCTTGAAGGTTTGTTTGTTTATTAATTTGTTTGTGGTGGCTTACAGGGTGGGGTTAGGTGGCTCTGAGTTATTATATTCATATTTTTTTAAAAATTTATTTATGTAATTTTGTTTTGTTTTATTTCTATGAATATCTGGTGTAGTGTTGATACTGTTAGATTAATTTATAAAACAGGGCATAGTTGTAACAGTGTGCATTGATGTGTGGACGCATTACAATACTGTTCTCCAGGATGACACTAAAGACACTTGAAGAATTCCAGATCTTACACGTTTGCAAGCAAATGTGGGGGCGGCTGTTAAGAATTCTTCAATTTTATCTTTAATTTATCCGACTCCTGTCCTTATAAGGTGTTCGTTGGAACTCGGGTGTCAGAAATACAGGAGCTGACTGACCGGTGGTCCTGGCCCTACATTGACAGTCCAAACAATCCTGTCACTAATATAACCAGGGAAAGGTCTCTGCTGGATCTTGCAGAACCTGGTCGTTGGAGTCAAGGCCCCCCTTACCTCAGGCAAAGCGCAGAATGCTGGCCGAAGAAGCCTGAGCAAACTAAGACATCCAGCTCATCCGAACTTAAAGGTATCACCTTTTGTTGCTTCAAGACTGTGGAGCCCAATAACAGCACTCCTAATGCTAGTCAGTATAGCTCATGGGAGAAGCTAGTGGAAGCAATCCAACGAGGTCACGGGGCGGCCACAGACCAACAAAATGATCAGCTCCTCAGTCGCAGAGATGCAGAGGTCCTGCTGCTGAGAGGGTGTCAAGCTCATAGCTTCCCTGAAGAAGTTGCAGCCCTTAAAGCACAGAAACCTGTCCCGACTCATAGTCGTCTCCTCAACCTTGCTCCATAGTGGGATGATGAAACCTGTCTCATTCGTGTGGGGGGAAGGTTGCGTGGACTATTTATTATTAATTATTATTTTTTTTTTGTTTTGTTTTGCTGATTTCATTGTTTTATGTTCGAAATAAAGGTTACAACAACAACAATCTGTTAGACTGAAAACTTCAAGCGGTGTGAGGGTGTGGAGTTTCTCCACAACTACCTGCTAACTGAAGCAATATAAATAATTATCTGAAATGGAAATGGAAGGAAAAATTCTGTGTTTGCTAGTATAGCCCCACCTAGCTAATACGACAACAAGATGGCGGCGCAGTAGCAGTCTGTCAACTCTCTTAATGGTTTTACCTTTGACTTTTTTTTAATTCTATTCTATTCTATTCTATTCTATTCTATTCTATTCTATTCTATTCTATTCTATGCATCTCAAGAGCAGATCAAATTGCAGGTACAACTGAAGTAACAAGGACACATTGCAATACCTGGTGTAAATGCAATAATCCATGCATGCCTGTAATGTCATGCACAGGTCAGAGAGTCTAAATGTGATGCAATAGAAAGAAAACCCTTCATCTGGGCGAGAAACCGTCACAGTGACCTTATAAAACTGGGCTGATTATGTTGGGCACAAGCAGACACAATAATAATAATAAGATAAATAAGAATAAGGAATAAAACAAACAAACAAACAAAAAACAATAAATAAATGTATATATAGAGAGAAATAAATAAAGCACATTTTCAAACAGTGCAAAAAGGGAATAAAACAAATAAAGAAAATCATATGAAGATTATGTACATGTATGTGTATATACAGTGGGGAAAAGAAGTATTTGAACCCCCTGTAATTTTGCAAGTTCTCCCACTTAGAAATCATGGAGAGGTCTGAAACATTCATTGTAGGTGTATGTCCACTGTGAGACACATAAAAAAAAAAAAAATCAGGACATACAATGAATGATTTTTTAATAATTTATTTGCATGTTACTGCTGCAAATAAGTATTTGAACCCCCACCAATCAGCAAAAATTCCGGCCCTCAAAGACCTGTTAGTCGCCCCTAGAAAGTCCACCTCCACTCCACTTATTATTCTAGATTAGACACATCTGTTTGAGGTCGTTAGCTGCATAAAGACAGCTGTCCACCCCACACAATCAGTAAGTCCCCAACTTCTAACATGTCTAAGACCAAAGAGCTGTCCAAAGACACCAGAGACAAAATTGTAGACCTCCACAAGGCTGGAAAGGGCTACAGGGCAATTGCCAAGCAGCTTGATAAAAAAAAATCAACTGTTGGAGCAATTATTAGAAAATGGAAGAAGCTAAACATGACTGTCAATCTCCCTCGGACTGGGGCTCCATGCAAGATCTCTCCTCATGGCTTATCAATGATCCTACGAAAGGTGAGGAATCAGCCCAGAACTACACAGGAGGAGTTGGTCAATGACCTGAAGAGAGCTGGCACCACTGTTTCCAAGGTTACTGTGGGTAATACACAAAGACGTCATGGCTTAAAGTCATGCATGGCACGGAAGGTTCCCCTGCTTTAAGCAGCACACATCCAGGCCCATCTTAAGTTTGCCCATGACCATTTGGATGATCCAGAGGACTCATGGGAGAAAGTTATGTGGTCAGATGAGACCAAAATAGAACTTTTTGGTCTTAATTCCACTCACCATGTTTGGAGGGAAAAGAATGCTGAGTACCATCCCGATAACACCATCCCTACTGTGAAGCATGCGGGTGGAAGCATCATGCTTTGGGGGTGTTTTTCTGCACATGGAACAGGACGACTGCACTGTATTCAGGAGAGGATGACCGGGGCCATGTATTGTGAGATTTTGGGGAACAACCTCTTTCCATCAGTCAGAGCATTGAATATGGGTCGTGGCTGGGTCTTCCAACATGACAATGACCCAAAGCACACAGCCAGGATAACCAAGGAGTGGCTCCGTAAGAAGCATATCAAGGTTCTGAAATGGCCTAGCCAGTCTCCAGACCTAAACCCAATAAAAAATCTTTGGAGGGAGCTCAAACTCCGTGTTTCTCAGCGACAGCCCAGAAAGCTGGCTGATCTAGAGAAGATCTGTGTGGAGGAATGGGCCAAAATCCCTGCTGCAGTGTGTGCAAAACTACAGGAAGACCTCTGTGATTGCAAACAAAGGCTACTGTACCAAATATTAACATTGATTTTCACAGGGGTTCAAATACTTATTTTCAGCAGTACCATGCAAATAAATTACTCAAAAATCATACATTGTGATTTCCGGATTTTTTTTTTAGATTATGTGTCTCACAGTGGACATGCACCTAAGATGAAAGTTTCAGACCCCTCCATGATTTCTAAGTGGGAGAACTTGCAAAATCGCAGGGGGTTCAAATACTTCTTTTCCACACTGTATATATATATATACACACACAAGGTAAAAAAGTGCAAAGTAACCGGTTGGATTGTTATTGAGTCTATTGTTTCAGGTTCAGCAGGCAGACAGCCTGAGGGAAGAAGCTCCTCCTCATCCTCTCTGTGTTTGCCTTCAGCTGTAACGCTGCTCTGATGGCAGCAGAGAGAGCAGTCTTTGGCTGGGGTAGGTGGGCTCACTCACAATCTTCCTGGCTGCATTGTTTGGTGTAAATGTCTTGCAGGTTCGGGAAGGTGGTTCTGATGGTGTGCTTAGTTGACCTCAGGGCCAAGAAGTCCTGATGGGTGCTGCTGCCCATCCAGGTGGTGATACTCCCAGCCAAAACACTCTCAATGACTGACTCTGAATGACTGCCTTCTTCACCAGGGTGTTGATGTGACAGGACCACGTCAGGTCCTGTGTGATGTTAACACCCAGGTACTTGAAGCTCTCCACTCTCTCCACCTCTGTCTCACTGATCCTGAGTGGGTGGTATGCCCTCTGCTGCTTCTTGCTGTAGTCCACAATCAGCTCTTTGGTCTTGCTGACATTCAGGAGGAGGCTGTTGTCTCTGCACCAGTCCTCCAGGTGGGTGATCTCCATCAGATAGTCCTCACTGTTGTTGGAGATCAGATCCACCACTGCTGTGTCGTCAGCAACTTAATGATGGTGTTAGAGTCTGATGTGGACAGGCAGTCATTAGTGTACAGTGAGTACAGCAGAGGGCTCAGCACACAGCCCTGGGAGGCACCGATGTTCAGGGTGCGTGAGAGAGACGGGTGATTTCCCACTCAAACCACCTGTTGCCTGCTAGTCAAAAAGCTGTAAACCCACCTGCACAGGGAGGAGATGAGTCCGAGGTCCTGCAGCTTAGTGACCAGTCTGGATTATGGTGTTCAACGCTGAACTGAAGTCCACAAACAGCACTCGCATATAATACCCTTCCCTAGTGTACAGGTGGGCCAGTTCTGTGTGTAGTGTCTGTAGTCTCAGAATTCAACCTAAATTTACTCCCCTACAAAGATATTTATTCCTGACTTTGACTTCTGTCGTAACAAGTAGATAAGTACAGAAATGAGACAGGTAGGTGTGCCTCTGCAAAGCTTTGCAACAGAAATGTGAAAAAAAAATAAAATAAAAAAATAAATGTTATGGCCTTTAGGTTGTACCAGGAAGTTAAAGGGGAAGGTGGTGGAAGTTCATTTAAGTATGTCAAATGTTGAATTTCAAGCCTGCAGCTTGTTAGATTTGCTTTTACTGAAGCTCACCCTTTCTCCACCTGCTGATTCTGTGTTCTTCTGAGTGACACCAGGTGCTTTATATATCTTAGAATGGCTGAATTCAGGCAGCTGATCCTTTCATCATCACTGTAGAGCACAACTGGAAGATATTAACTCTGGCCACTGTTAGGAGGAGCTCCTAAGTTACAGGAAGCAGACCCAAAAATGCAACAAGGTAGCAGGCGGCAAAAATAAAGGGGACTTTATTGGGGAACAGGAGTGAGGACACCAAGGAAGCAGGAGGGGGAGTGCAGGCACACGCTGGTCAAGTGAGGGAGGTGACGAGGGAGAGGGTAATCCAGGGGTCTCTGTCCAAAACACCAGTGAGGGCAATCCGTGCTCCGTGGAAACTGTGCTCGTGAAGGGTGAATCCTTAGGTGGGGGGAATCGTAGGCTGTTGCAGGTTGCTCACTCGAGAGGGCTGGGCTGGGGAAGATGGCAGACTGAGAGGCTCTGTGGGGGAAAGGACGAGAAGCGAGGATTAGCACGAGGAAAACGAACCAAGCTCTGGAACTCGAGAACTCTATTGTAACCGATGTACCGCTCAGGGGAGAATTAATCATCTGGCGCTGAACCACGGTGAGATGCCGGTTGAAGAGCAGCGCAGATTGCTGATTAGGGACAGGTGCGGTGATAACGAGCGAACCCTCCTCAGCCATGGCCCCACCCAGCCTGCAGCAAACAAACACAAAGAGCACAGGCAGAAGATTTGTCACAATAAAACTCTAAACCTAAAATCCCAACACACACCCCAGAATGACTACCTGCAATCTCCCTACAGAAACACTTGACCTTTTTTGTAAAGTTGTTTTATTTTCTGTTGTTGTTCCTTGCCGTCTGATTGTGAACAGATTAATATTTCCCCATCAGAACAAATCTTTATTTCATCATTGGTTCATGTTAGCAGACTCACAGCTCTGCTTTCAACCATTCATTTGCACTCTCATTTGTCTTTTCTTTTTCAGTGAATTATTATCAGAGATGGGTACATTTATTATAATGGGGGTGGGGGTGGGGGGTTGTGGTTCCTGGAGGCCATTTCTAGGGGAGTGGTTAGTTCCTGTTGATGAATGTTAGCTAATCGCAGGTGTCAGACGTCGTGTTCTCTATCATTTATCACATCTTTAAAGGACGTTCCTCCGGGAATACTAACCAGTCTGCTGCCACGACTCCACTCTTTAAGAAAGCCTTCAGTTACATTAGAGCAGCTATAACCTGACATCATATCAGGTGATGGAGGGAGAGGACTGAAGGTTAGAGGGAGCTCAGACTCAGAAACATTTCTCAAGCTGACTTGGTTTAGAGTCTGGTTCAACAGGCTGATTATATTACAGTACAAAGCAGAAGTAAGTACACCCCTGTGCAATGTTTGTTAAATGTCAAATGATTCAAAATTGTATCACTGTACAGAAGTTGCATTACTTCAAAATTGAACAGTGGAGTATTTTCTCTAATGTAAAATAATAATAGTAAGATAACAGTAAGGGAAAAAATATCAAAATCTGCCAACTACATCGTTACCAAACAATTTCTTCACCAATATGTTTGTAAAGGTGTGTAATAACGTGCCTTAAAATGTTGAAGTTGAACTCCTGTGGGAAACCCTGAAAAAAACCTGCTCAAATTAGGGTACCTACGGACTGTGTGGGAGGAAGCCGGAGAACCTGGAGAGAGCCTGGGGAGAACATGGAGACTTCATGCAGACAGATCCCGGGTGTCCTCACCGGGACGCAAACCGGCAACCTCCTCGCTGTGAGGCAACAGTGCTAACCACCACACCACCTTACAGCCCTCCAGCTGCAAGACGAATGGGGTCACTTGCATCTCGGCCTGTGGAATCTGTAAAGGCATTACATGCAGAAACTGCAGTCATGATGTTGTTGAGTCTGAAGAAGACATAGACAATGACTCTTGAAGCTTCTGACACTGTGAATGAGAAGTAACTCTGAGTATTATTTAAGTATGTGAAATAAAAGCGACTGTGAATGTAAATGT
Source organism: Stegastes partitus (assembly GCF_000690725.1). Lineage (NCBI taxonomy): Eukaryota > Metazoa > Chordata > Actinopteri > Pomacentridae > Stegastes > Stegastes partitus. Next base: position 239,178 of record NW_007577993.1, read on the forward strand.
AAAAGTGAGTGTGGCCTTTTTCAACAATGGTGTGTTGGTGGGGAAATATAAATGCTAACAATCAACTCAGCATCATGAAAATAAAACCTGATTTGACCCCTCATAAGTTACTGAAGGCCCAATTTTAAAAAATCGATTTTTCGACAATCGTTTATTGGTACCCCAACTGAAGCAGGTTTTTTTCAGGGTTTCCCACAGGAGTTGAATTTCAACATTTTAAGGCATGTTACCTTGCAGCCCTCTTTGAGAACATGTACCAAATTTTACAAACATATTGGTGAAGAAACTGTTTGGTAACGATTTAGTTGGTAGATTTGTGACAAATCTCATAAAATGCCCTTACTATAATTAACATTTTAGAAATTAACTGTATTAAAAATACAAGTCCCACTTTATGAATTCAGTGCAACAAAATGTCCTCACTGTGACTCATATCAGGTATTTTTTCAATACTTTTGGAGACTCAACCCTCCTCATCACAGAGGATACAACATTTCTGGTGAAATGTTCTGCCATGGACTGCAAGGTGGCTTGGTGGTTAGCACCGTCAGCTCGCTGTAAGAAGGTCACCGCTTCATGCCCTGGTAGTGTTGTAGTACTCGAGATCGGTCTTGTTTTGGACTCGACTGCATTTTTACTCGGTATTGTCTCGGTCTCGGCCACAGAGGACTCGGGATTTTACTGCGAGACCAGCCGAGACCACGGCTGCAAGGACCGCACTAAGCTGCCTCTGAACTGTTTCATTTGTTTAGTAATAGCTTTGTTGTTATTGGATGCAAAACTCCCCGCTTCGAATGTAACCAATAGTCTAACAGATTTCTAATCTGGATTTTTTTTTACGGGCTGTGGCCTGTCACCCCACCCCGCCCCTCTTCACAGGCACTCCACCACAGTAAATGTGGGAGAAGGAGTCTGCTCCCTGGGAAAGATGTTAGCAAACTCTGCTGTAATAAAGTTTGGCTTTTCTAATCATAAACAACTTCTCTGTAAATCAACGTCAAAAGGAAAACACAGCACACCTGGTAGCATCTACCGGAGCAGCATGTGAGGCGTTTGGGGACCATCGGTAAAATGTAGCATCTACCTATGGGCACTTTCAGCAATTGTTTAGCCTGTGTCCAGTTAATGACTGGTATTAGAAGAGGATTGGTGACAAAATAAATATATTTTAAGATGAAAACATTTTACAAATGTCTAGTCATACCTCTGAAGATCATTGCATCATAACTAAGTGATGCAATGGCAACTATTCATCAGCTGCATGGTGCATTAATAGCTGTGGCAATGCTGATCCAAACTAAGGGAGTGGGGCAACCAGATCATTAGCTGGTGCGACCAGTGAAGAAAGTTGGTAGCACCATGCTACCACTAGAAAAGTTAGTCTGGAGCTCTGTAACAGAATCGCAAGACACAGTTCAACAGCTGAGGATCTCCTGCTGCCCACTGCTCTAGATATGGTGTCAACAATGACTGATACCATCACAAAACTGAAGCCCCCCCCCAACCCCCGCTACTGTCACTGATCACTGAGCAAGTTGTTGCTGCACTATTTGACTGGTCATGATATTTAATTTCAGTAAATTTAAACTTACTCATTTCATGACTATTTAAGGTGAGGGGGGGCACACAAGATTTTGTCCTTCGAAGGGGGGCCTGACAGAAAAAGTTGTGAGAACCACTGGTTTAGATGATTAAACATAGTTATAGGTATGCTTACAATGGAGTGTTTACTACCATGACAAACATCCTTTTACAAAATCTATTACAGTACAACAAAACTGAAAAAAATACTTAAAGTGCCAATCCTTAGAATTAAAACACACAACTGCAGAATAAATGTGTAACTTCAATATAAATTAAACTAAATAAATGTACAACACAATTTTGAGTGCTGTGAGTTCCCTCTTCTACGGCTTGTTCAATCACAATCTTTCCCACACTGGGTGTACTTAAAAGAAAAAAATGCACACCTATCCTCTTTCTGAAAATGATTGTAATGCCAGTGTTAAAGTAATAAAATTAACTGTGTGGTCATTTAATATTTAAGATAAAATTGTAGTATTGACTGTTTGTTTGATACATTCCGTATTAAATGTTTGTTTGCAGTTGCAGACAAGAGTATTACAGGCAACCTTACACTTGCCTTGAAATTACATTGACTAAGTGTTGAATAAAATGGTTAAGTTCAATTTGGTATGGTCTCGGTCTTGACTCGGTCTCGCTTTGTCTTGGTCTCGGTCTTGACTCGGTCTCAACCCCTCAAAGTCTTGGTCTTGTCTCGGTCTCGATACACTGTGGTCTCGGCCATGTCTTGGTCTCGGTTTAGGTGGTCTCGACTACAACACTATGTCCTGGTGAGGACAGCTGGGATCTTTCTGCATGGAGTTTGCATGTCCTCCCTGTGCAGCGTGGGTTATCTCCGGGTTCTCCGGCTTCCTCCCACAAGTCCAAAAACATGTTGAGGTTAATTGGTGATTCTAAATTGTCTGTAGGTATGAATGTGAGTGTGCTTGGTTGTCTGTCTCTAAGTATAGCCCTGTGATAGACTGGTGACCTGTCCACGGTGTCCCCTGCCTTTGTTCAAAGTCAGTTGGGAAAGGTGCCAGTCCCCCCGTGACCCGAGTGAGGATTAAGCGGTGGATGGTTGGATGTTCTGTTGGATTCAGGTGACATAATTGGTCAGGTCACAGTTTGCATTTTGTTCTTTTTTAGAAACTCTTGTTTAATTATGACAGTGTATTTTGGATCGTTATCACGTTGAAATATTACTTTTCTTTCAGCTTTTGCAGACTGGGAGTCCCATCTTGTCAGCCAATATTTTGGTTTATCCTCAGGCATTCATGGTGCTATCTATAAATCTCCCCAGCATTTTTTGCACTCATGCAGCCTCATATCATCACATTCATTAGGCTTCTTTTCATGTTATTTAGCACCGTTTCATCTTGAAGCTTTGTGCCTCACAACAATTAAGGGTTTTTTCTTACGGGACACCGTATGTAGCAGTTGATGTCCTTCTAGCTGTCTGTGCTGTCACAGAAACTCTGATTTTTATCGATAGCCCCTGTGCCAAGTCTTACTGCCTGCTTACAAGAAAAAGTAGCAGCTTCATTCATGCACTAGTCTGGCGCTCTTGCTCTGCTGCAAAGCATTTACAGACAAGAAAATAAGCTAGAGGGATCTGTGGTAAACACAAAGGTAAAGTGAAGTGAAAATGTTGTGTTGTCTTTGTGCTGGTTTGATTTTGCTGAGTAACGTCATAAAGCCTCTTCATTTGACTCGCATTTCTCCTTCTGTCTTATCTCTCTCACTTACTGCCTGTGTCTGCTAAAATCACTCTGGACATTAAGACTTTATTAAAGACTTCACTAAAATTAATTTCTAGATCTAACAAACTTACAATATTGCAATGTTGTTATTAAAATCCCCTTTAATGTCTCCAACAGTATACTTAGAAACAGTTACAAAAGTTGAAAAAATTGGCAAAGAAGTCAGTGAATGAGGAACAGTGAGATGAATCTACTTGTATTACAAATATCCCTGGAATAATTCAGACATACTGAACTCTGCTGGTCCTGCAGCAGCTGCAGCTTCATCAATCTCTGATCTCTAAGGAGACACGTTTCAGTTTTTGGCTCACATTCAGGATCTCTCTGTTCTCCAGCTGTCCCTAGGACTCACGAACCCCCAGAAGTTTCCAGCCTGGTTGCATCACCACTGGTAAAGTTACAGTTGCTCCTCCAACATCTGCATCACATCAAATTCATGCTAAGTCTGATGGTGTTGGTGTGGAAAGTTTTGTTGTCAGTGAAATTTTAAGGATTTGAAGGTGATGTTGCACGCAAGCCACATCTGTATTTTCCACTTTATTTGTCAGAAAGGGACTTTTTTTTTTCCTTCAAAACATTTGGAAACTACCAGATAAAACAAAACCACCAGAACAAACATCAAAACAAATCTGGCTATTAAATGAAACTTTCTCAATTAAGCAAACTACTATTAGCAAGCTGTCGACGTCTTCTAGAAGACCTACTTCTGAGCAAACTTTCTTATTTAGGCAGACAGAACAGAGGATTCTCTTCTCTCTAAACCTGTGCACTCCCTATCCCTGCCCGACTCATCAGCTTATGATTTGTGGGTCTCACAGGAGAGGAATGGGAAGAACTCCTCTAGGTTAAAATCTGCAAACAATGAGTCTTCTGTGGGTGTGATGGATGGCGCACATCCCAGCCCATTTGTCTGTGCTTTACACTCGCCCATATCAACTTTGCTTAACATGCAGTCCTGAGCGTTGGCCGGTCACAGCAGAGCAGAGAAGACAAGATGAAGAAAGAAAGCAGATAACATGGATATTTGCTTGACTCCGGGAGAAATTAGGAAGGCCAGTTTTCACTATTTTTAAATTCAGAATCTTTTGAGAAAATACTGTTTAAGGTTAGGGTAACTCAGTTTTCTGCTACACCTTAAAGTCACAGGGAAATAAAAGCTGTAAGATAAGACTGATAAGAGTGCACATTATAGGTGGATTTTCTTGTGATTATGCTCTATATTGGTAATAGATAATGAAATTTGTCAGGTCCGGTAAAATGTATGGGTTTTTGAATTGAATAGGCTTCATTTATCAAATTTACCAGGGACTAGCTATGGTATTGGTTTTGGAGCTATAATTAATGTCCTTATAATAATATATCAAATGACAAAATTGCTGCACAGCAAGTGTTTGTCCAGCCTGCATCTGGACTGTTTGGTTCACAGCCGTTGCTCTCCAAACATCTATTTTAGTCATAACAGGCTGTCTTCTGTGATACAGCTCTACAAAAGCCATTGTGCTTGACCTTCTCAGCACTAAACAGCAGACACACACGAATACACGAGTTGGTAAACGTAGTTATGCATTTAGCAGATAAAAAGCAATATGTTTTCCTCAGGAGGTGGTGGAGACCAAAAATGGAGCTAAAAGAGAAAGCTGACTAGACTTAACATTCACCAGACACATCTCCAGTTAAATGATAACAATAAAACAGCAGTCCACAAGTTCAAGAACTTTGAAAGTTTCTTAAAACTCATCAATTGCAGTGATAAAACTGGCTCCTATGTGAAGCATCCGAGACAGGAAGACCAAGAGTTTCGTCTGCCACAGAGAAATTCATTAGAGTTAGCAGCATCAGGAATTAACAATTAACAGCAGCACAGATTAAAGACCACATCAGTGCTTCGCACAGACATCTCAACATCACCTGGTGGGAGGACACTGTGTATATCAGACCTTCATGGTGGAACAATGAAGAAACCACTGCAGATGGTGACCAAGAATATGAAGTGGACTGCTGGGGCCAAGAAACCCAAGGACCTGTGAAAATTTAAACTTTGGTCATAGATGTTTGCTTCCAGCTACTTTATGTTTGAGAGATCCCATGACAGTGGAGGTGAGATCTGTATGTGTAGTTACCATGTACCTACATGCAGAGTAGGTCTAAGTATTTGATGAGTACCGAACATCAGTTTTACAAATGCAGAAGTTACAACTATGCAGTCATTAAGAAGGGCATTGGTGATTTACATTGTAATCAACTTTAATGTGCTGCCACTACATGCTTTCCTTTAGCGTAGAATGTTTATTTTGTTTCTTTGTTGTTTTTTTTTGCTGTTTTTTCCCCCTCTCAGCCCAATTTCATGAATCTCAGTACATGCAGTGTAATTGGCATATATAGCTTGCAGACATCCTGCATAATCTTATTTTCATTTATATCATCTCTATTTATTCATTAAAACTACAACTTAACTCTTATTTATATTTATATATTTGTTTTTGCGTCACTTGCATTTTTTTTGTTTTGTGAAACTTCCGGTAGCTACCAAGCACAACATGAGGTCTAACTGTTGTATTACATAACCATATTAAACTATATTAGGAATGTTCTGGAATCAGTACGCGTTTGTTGTTCGGCCACCTGTATGAAGCGTTAGAACTGCATTCAGTCGTTTGCTAAAACCAGAGATGCCGTGTTGTCTTTAGCATGTTGTTCCAGTTTTATATAATTCAAAGAATCGACACATCCGCGTGCCACAGTCATAACAATTAAAAGTTTATTAAAAAAAAAAAAAAAAAACAGCTATAAACTTTTACTCACAATTTGTATGAGGAGTCTAAAGCAGTGTATTTTTAGCCTTTTTTGTACTTTGTGCACAGGCATCTAATCCATCGACTCCTTGCTGGACAAGCGATTTGCTTCATGTCCAGCCATCTTTGGACTAATTGGACCTCCAGAGGAATAATTAAGTGACTCGATGAAAGCGACAGGGCTTTTTGGCTTCACCAACAAATGTCACGTTTCTTTTGTGCTGTAAATCATGGCATGTTGCCGTCGCTGCAGGAGATGCCGTCTGTACAGGGAAAGTCTGACGAAACTTTATGCATGGTTTGGTGAGACCAAAATGCTCACGTTGTGTTTTGAGGTGGACCATTCCTCACTTCCATTCCCTGCATATATATCAAAATGCTTCTGAGCTTTTAGTAACCTTTAGAAAATATGGAGGAGGAAGTCACTACATTCAGATAGTAAGATAATAGGAAACACAGCTAGCTAACCTCAACCAAAAAATTCAATTCCAGTTGACCAATGTTTAACAAGTTATAATTTCTGCTCTTCTCTGGTTCACCAACTGTTGAGTTGAGAATAGAACCATCTCAAAAGTAAATCGTTGAAACAAAAGATATGTGAATCACCATAAATGTGGCTAATAACTCATAGAATCTATTTGACTTATAGGAGATATTTTTTAGCTGACTCCAATTCGTGATTAACATAGGGTGCTAAAAGTGACATCAACTGTGTATTTCCTGTTGTATTTCAGGTATCAATGTACAAGAAAGGGCTTGCTTCTTAACCAACTTAGAATTCCTAAATTAAACAGGTACTGCCATTATAGAATCACCAGCAGTGAGTGTTGTTGGGTCACAAAAAGCAGTGTCCCAATCGTAGCTTTGCCGCATAGTTCATTTGTCTATTCAGTTGCTATACCAGTTTTATCCTGTAGAGGGATGCAGATGGCAGGAGCTTATCCCAGCTGACATTGGTTGACCCTGGACAGGTTGCCAATCCATTCCAGTGCCAACACAAAGAGACAGAGCCCCAATCCCAATCTGTACCCTAATAGTGATCATAATGATATAAAAGGGAAGAATGGGTAGCACAATGATAACAGCACATGTCGCTTGGAAAGATTGTATTGCCATTACAATAAACTGAATTTGGACTTGTGTTTCATTCACAGGTTAATCTACTGCTATGAAGGTCACTCCCCTTGTGTGAAATTTTAGTGTTGATATACTTTATCAAGCGACCAAAAGGCGAGAAACTCATCTCTAGAGCCTATGTTTGACTGAAGATACAAGCATCATTACAAATGTGTAATTAATAACCACAACAGTGAGCAGCCAGGTTATGTCAATGACAGGTGACATTCCAAGTGGATTTCATTTTGCTCCAATAAAATCCCATGTTGCCCATGTTTGGTTTGTCGACAATTTGTAGGGGTAGGACAACCACGTTTATAAGTCACTAATTTTGATCAGAAGTATGGTCAAGTCCCTCAGGAAAGTCTGCCGACTTACAGAAAGGGCCCATAATAGTGTTGAAAAGCCCATATCAGAGCCCAGCGTTCCTGCTGTAGCACAAAAGGGCAAACCGCTGTACCAGTTAGCACGAAGTCACAGCTGCTACGTAGTAAAGAGCAATACTTCCTACATAACCAGTGTGGAGGGTTGAGTCTTTTTGACTGCCATTTCAAAACACAAAACTATAACAGCAGAAGTGTATGGATAAGTGCTAAGCAGTTTGGGTGTACAGTAAAACAACGTGGACATATTATCAGCTATAATCGGCTCTGGTCCTGAATGGAGCTTTTTTTTTTTTTTTAAATGTCACCTGTCACCTTGCAGATAAATGTAATTAGTTGTGCTAACACAGGTTAATATTGTTGACAGGAAGTTAGCAAATGAGGAGCTTGGAGCAGACAGACACATTTTTTACTATTCCATGCTTGTGTTTTTGATTTTGGAAAATAAAAGACACTAGTGTTCATGCTTACAGCTCACTTCACTTTATTTCTGAAACACAAACTGTTTGAGACTGAGATTTTGAAGACTGTGATAACTTATTTGCAGGCCTCTGTGTCTGTGAAAGCAGACTTAAACTTCAATGTAGATTGGACTGCCTGCAGCGCTAATACAGCATATCTGTGTGTGCCGGCCCTCGATGATGATCTGCTAATGACAAATGGAGGGAGTAAGCGGGAGGAGCCCTCGATGGGGAGCCAGCCGTGTGAAGTCAAGTGCAAAATTGATATTTGAGGACAGCTGATGCATTGTGGGAGCCAGGTCTGCTCCGTGTCATTGGTCCAGTGTCACCGTAATGCTACACTGACTCTATTTCTATCACGGCTTCATCCAGAGAGTTTTTTTTCCCTCCCAACCGAACAAGGAAGGTGAGGAAATTGTCCGTAGTAAATACTCTCACAGCTGGAGGGAGCATGTTCACAGCAATTTAACTTCTGTTGAATTACTCTCAATTATTGAAGCAACTCTAATTAATGTGGATGACCTAGACAATTTCTCTACTTAAGAGAGCTAACAAGAATCAGGGTTAAAACACTTTAAAGCAACAAAATATCAACAGATGTTCTGTTGCAAAATGTTTTAAAAATGTTTTGGTCATCAAGGATAATAAAGAGAGCACAAAATTGTAGTGAACTAAGGTAAATAAGTGTCATGTCATTTCCGGAACAAACTAAATTGCATCAGTAACGAAGGAAGTGTAAAAATCCATTTGAGAGGAAATACAAGCACTTATCACCAGCAGGTTGTGCTGTAGCACCACTGCTTAGCTAAATTTATTACTGTTAAAGCAAAAAGGTACCACTAATTAGTCAATCTGAGTTGAAATAGGTCTATTTTCAGTAGTACTAGTCTGTTAGGTATAAAACTGAAGTTTCTTCCATTTCAGCTGTTATGCCATGCTAATAAGCTGAGTGGTATAAGAGTAGAGATACTCTTACTCCTTTTCCACCATCATGGAACAGGGTCCATTTTACTCTGCGCAGCTTGCTAAATCTAAACCTAAAAAAAGATGGTTTCTCACTGGAACCCAAAAATACAGATAAGACATACGAACTGTGAAGCAGCATCTTAAGGCTTGACTGAAGTTTGCGGCTGATAATATGGCCAATCAAAAGGCCTTCTGGAGGAAAATTCTGTGGCCAGATGAAACACAAATGGAACTATCTGTCTACAAAAAATGTTTGGAAAGAAGGTGAGGCTTGTGTCAGAAAGCCAAATTTACTTTGAGTGGTCAAAGATACAACCAGAACCTTGCCAGAAGTTTGTGGATGGTTGGAGAAGTTGGAGCTGGCAATGATGTCACACCTGAGTTGACCTTGTACAGCAAATTGGAAAACCAAGAAAGTCATCTCTAGGAAAATCTTTGTTTTCAGGTAAGCTGTTATTAATGTTTTCTCCAAATTGTTCAGTTCTCGTTGCAGGGTGGGCCCTCTGTGGATTGGACTTGATTCTCAGTCAGATTATGATGTAAGGGGCTTCTCAATCTTGGTCAACACTTTGGACCTTTTATCATGTTCCTTGAGTTGTTCCTGAGCAGTTTTTGAGGTGTGTCGGGGTGCATTGTCCTGTTGGGGAAGGATGCTGGCATCAGGGAGTACTGTTGCCATAGAGAGTTGTGCTTGGTCTGAAACAACGTTTTAGTGAGTGGTTTGTATCAAAGCAACATCCTCATAAATGCCCGGAGCCCCAGTTTCCCAGCAGAACATTTTATTTTAAAGACGTGATCAGTGTTATTCACTTCACCTATCAGTGGTTTCAGTGTTGTGGCTGATCTGTAGTCACACAGAAATTAAACAAACACAGTAGCAGGAATATTGATTGACTAAACATTTGCTTTGCAATATGTAATTGATGTTTAATATGCTTAAATAGCTTTTCAGTCTCCAGGTAATTAAAATGGAACGGCGTCCCTCATTAAGCGGCTGTCACTGACCGTCATCCCCCTATTACTAAATAAAAGGTTTACTTCTGGAGCTTTCCTGCATTTCTCAAACAAGACTCTGCAAAAAACAAAACAAAATTAAAGCCACAAGCAGGACGGGTCCTCGCCCTACACTTGTCAGGCGTCGCGCACGTCAGGGTGTGGCCAAAAATGGCCATTTTCAGCGAAAATGGCCTGACATGCTCGTCGTTTTTCTAACATGGCGAATTTCCTGTTTGGTTTACAGAAACATGCTAATGGACTTTTTTGTGCGTCACAAGTTGTTACATATGTGTGGCGAAGTTCGTAGTTGTAGGTGAAACGTAGCCCCGATGGGACTTTGTTGAAATATTGTAGGGGACGCAGTTGAGCCGTGTTGCATTTTAGAGTTTGGAGCTGGCTGACTTTTTTGTTTGTGCCGACCAGCTCTATATACCTATGAAATTACATAGCTCTAGGGCAAACGTGCTTCTGACAGGACTCCATTGAAATTTTCAAGGTGGCGCTATGGAGCCATTTTGGCAGTGACATGTCCACGTCTCTGGTAGTTTCCGATTTCCGCCAGTCCTGATATGCATGGCGATTTTGGTGAGTTTTTGAGCACGTTTAGGCCCTCAAAAATGTGTTAAAAGTTTGTGTACCATAATAATAATAATCATCAAGTTTCAATCAAGGCATCAATCAAGTTTCAGGAAGATCGGAGCACATACAGGCCAGTTACACAGTACGTCTCGTATTCTGGCGAGTTATGCCGTTGTGGCCACGCCCCCAGGTGGCTTTGTGAGTGAGAGTGGTCATATGGCTGTGATGAGGGTAGTGTTGTAGTACTCGAGATCGGTCTCGGTCTCGAGACCACGTTTTGAAGATCTTGGTCTTGTCTTGGACTCGACCGCATTTTTACTCGGTATTGTCTCGGTCTCGGCCACAGAGGACTCGGGATTTTACTGCGAGACCAGCCGAGACCACGGCTGCAAGGACCGCACTAAGCTGCCTCTGAACTGTTTCATTTGTTTAGTAATAGCTTTGTTGTTATTGGATGCAAAACTCCCCGCTTCGAATGTAACCAATAGTTTAACAGATTTTTAATTTGGATTTTTTTTTACGGGCTGTGGCCTGTCACCCCACCCCGCCCCTCTTCACAGGCACTCCACGAAAGTAAATGCGGGAGAAGGAGTCTGCTCCTTGGGAAAGATGTTAGCATACTCTGCTGTAATAAAGTTTGACTTTGGCCATTTATGGCCATTTTTGAGCGAAAATGGCCTGACATGCTTGCCGTTGTTTCAACATGGCGGATTTCCTGGTGGATTTACAGAAACATGCTATCGGACTTTTTTGTGTGTCACTAGTTGTTACATATGTGTGGTGAAGTTCGTAGTTGTAGGTGAAACGTAGCCCCGATGGGACTCTGTTGAAATATTGTAGGGGGCGCAGTTGAGCCGTGTTGCATTTTAGAGAAAAGTCCAAGTGGACTTTTTTGTTTGTGCCGACCAGCTCTATATGCCTATGAAATTGTGCAGCTCCAGGGCAAACGTGCTTCCAACAGGACTCCGTTGAAATTTTCAAGGTGGCGCTATGGAGCAATTTCTGTAGTGAGGTGTGTATTTTTCTTCCAAATTAAAATTTTTTTCGCTGGGTCTGATGTGTGTGCCAAGTTTGGTGAGTACGTTTAAGGCCTCAAAAACGCGTTTCATTGTCATGAATAATAATTCCAGCAGTTCCAATAGGGTCTTCACACCCTCACTGGGTGCTCGGACCCTAACAAGGGTTTCAATAGGGTCCTTGCACTGGTGTGCTCGGACCCTAAAAACAACTTTTTCATCAATGTGACCCAAACACATTCATCATCTCAGTCATATCTGTGATAATAAATAAAAGATGGCAAAGTGTCCACTGTAAAGAACAATTTAACAAATTGATGCTTATTTTTAGTTTTCTGTAAATCACACACTTATGTGATAGTGAGGCATGTGTTAGACTTATTTTGTCATATTCTGTAGCACAAATATGTTTATGTCCCTAAATGGAATGTGCTTTCTTTTGGAATACATGTATACAATGAAAAATGAATATGAACTAAGTTAAAGCAAACTGTTTCTCCCCTGAAATGATCAATGACATGAAATTAAACCTGGTTTTAGTGTTTTTCCAGCTGATAGAATAAGAACGGGTTCACCGTCTGGATCCGGTGCGTTCCACTGACACTGAATGATGAAACTCTCTCCGCTGATTTATTTCACACAAAACGTTTATTTATTGCAAGGAGCTCACGTCCTTCTGCTCTGTGTGGATTTAAAACAGGAACCTGCAGCGCCAGACCCTTTCCCTCCGGGACCAAACGGCCCGCCACCTCCCCTCGGCGGCCGTGATGGATGGTGTAGGAGAGGACCGGGACAAGTTTCCCAGGAGGCCGAGCATCTCACTACAGGTTAAACAGCACTCAATGCAGAGCTGCTTCACAGACACTTGATTCCTGTTTAAAGAAATATCCAAGCTCAGAAAGAGTTTATATATCAACAACAAATATTATAGCACATTTCACATAGGGACATACAAATATACATGCGAAAAGTAAACCTATTCCTGAGGTGTTTTTCATGTTTAAAATGTGCTTTACATGACAATCCAAACATTAAAAAAAAGGTAAAACTAACCTGACAGGCATACATTTACTCTGTTATGTGTACTTAAATAACTTTTGCAGTAACTTGCATTAACTTAACATCCCTTTCCTTCGATCTTACTTTCAAGCAATTATCAGTACTTCCACAAATCTGGTGGTGTGCTGATTCCAGGTTAATTTCAGTGCTAGTAGACTCCCCCAATCACAGGGTGGACAGACAAACTCCACACAGAAAGACGCCAGTTTACCACTGCTCCTTTTTTACATAAACTGATAACACTAACACTATCAACATTCAATATATCAGGTGTCAAACTACTGCTTCTTCTGCTTTGTGGTGCTATGCAAATATAGAAGCCTGCTGCTAACAGCGTGAGTAACAGTATTGAACATCTTGACTAGAGAAGGAGGAAAAAAGATACTGCATTTATTTTATTGGGGAAATACAACGAACACAGGGATCTTTCAAAGGTAAGGGTGGACAGTTTCTGAAACATCGATCATCATTATCTTAAACTTAAATAAGCCATTTCACTGACATTAAAGGAGTTATAAATATCAGGACTTTTATTAATGTGCATTTTGTAGTATTGAAAGAAATATTTCACAGTTGTGCTAGTTCCAAAGCTCCGTGGGCTTAGTGTTGTAGTCGAGACCACCTAAACCGAGACCAAGACATGGCCGAGACCACAGTGTATCGAGACCGAGACAAGACCAAGACTTTGAGGGGTTGAGACCGAGTCAAGACCGAGACCAAGACAAAGCGAAGCCGAGTCAAGACCGAGACCATACCAAATTGAACTTAACCATTTTATTCAACACTTAGTCAATGTAATTTCAAGGCAAGTGTAAGGTTGCCTGTAATACTCTTGTCTGCAACTGCAAACAAACATTTAATACGGAATGTATCAAACAAACAGTCAATACTACAATTTTATCTTAAATATTAAATGACCACACCAGTTAATTTTCTTACTTTAACACTGGCATTACAATTATTTTCAGAAAGAGGATAGGTGTGCATTTTTTTCTTTTAAGTACACCCAGTGTGGGAAAGATTGTGATTGAACAAGCCGTAGAAGAGGGAACTCACAGCACTCAAAATTGTGTTGTACATTTATTTAGTTTAATTTATATTGAAGTTACACATTTATTCTGCAGTTGTGTGTTTTAATTCTAAGGATTGGCACTTTAAGTATTTTTTTCAGTTTTGTTGTACTGTAATAGATTTTGTAAAAGGATGTTTGTCATGGTAGTAAACACTCCATTGCAAGCATACCTATAACTATGTTTAATCATCTAAACCAGTGGTTCTCACAACTTTTTCTGTCAGGCCCCCCTTCGAAGGACAAAATCTTGTGTGCCCCCCCTCACCTTAAATAGTCATGAAATGAGTAAGTTTAAATTTACTGAAATTAAATATCATGACCAGTCAAATAGTGCAGCAACAACTTGCTCAGTGATCAGTGACAGTAACGGGGGTTGGGGGGGGGGCTTCAGTTTTGTGATGGTATCAGTCATTGTTGACACCATATCTAGAGCAGTGGGCAGCAGGAGATCCTCAGCTGTTGAACTGTGTCTTGCGATTCTGTTACAGAGCTCCAGACTAACTTTTCTAGTGGTAGCATGGTGCTACCAACTTTCTTCACTGGTCGCACCAGCTAATGATCTGGTCGCCCCACTCCCTTATTTTGGATCAGCATTGCCACAGCTATTAATGCACCATGCAGCTGATGAATAGTTGTCATTGCATCACTTAGTTATGATGCAATGATCTTCAGAGGTACGACTAGACATTGGTGAAATGTTTTCATCTTAAAATATACTTATTTTGTCACCAATCCTCTTCTAATACCAGTCATTAGCTGGACACAGGCTAAACAATTGCTGAAAGTGCCCATAGGTAGATGCTACATTTTACTGATGGTCCCTGAACGCCTCACATGCTGCTCCGGTAGATGGTGCATTTTACCGATGTTCCCTGAACGCCTCACATGCTGCTCCGGTAGATGGTGCATTTTACCGATGTTCCCCAAACGCCTCAAATGCTGCTCCGGTAGATGCTACCAGGTGTGCTGTGTTTTCCTTTTGACGTTGATTTACAGATAAGTTGTTTATGATTAGAAAAGCCAAACTTTATTACAGCAGAGTTTGCTAACATCTTTCCCAGGGAGCAGACTCCTTCTCCCGCATTTACTGTGGTGGAGTGCCTGTGAAGAGGGGCGGGGTGGGGTGACAGGCCACAGCCCGTAAAAAAAAATCCAAATTAAAAATCTGTTAAACTATTGGTTACATTCGAAGCGGGGAGTTTTGCATCCAATAACAACAAAGCTATTACTAAACAAATGAAACAGTTCAGAGGCAGCTTAGTGCGGTCCTTGCAGCCGTGGTCTCGGCTGATCTCGCAGTAAAATCCCGAGTCCTCTGTGGCCGAGACCGAGACAATACCGAGTAAAAATGCGGTCGAGTCCAAGACAAGACCGAGATCTTCAAAAAGTGGTCTCGAGAATGATCTCGAGTACTACAACACTACGTGGGCTCAAAGTAAATGTGTTTCAGTGTCGTGATGATTACGTGAACTATGATAATGTGCCTCTTCAGATCACGTCTGAATTATTTCACTGTAATGTTAACATTGGCCAATCTTAACAACGTGAATTGCCAGAGAATCTGGATTAAATTTTAAATTTTCATTTGTAATGGAAAATAAGAAATTACTTTATAGAATGGTAACCAGAACTGTGGCAGCTTGTGGATGCTGGCTGTGCAGTTTACAGCACAAATGCATCACATTTTTAAAGTACTACATCATAAACAGACTCTTATTACAGGTTTATGTTCACTTCTTTTACTCTTTAAAGTCAAGAGCATTGATCGGCAGTCATGTCTGCATTAAGCAACAGAAGCGGACAATAAGCAGTATGTTTTTTTCACTTGTTTAAGGATATATTTCCCTTTATTGTGGCTGTTCTCACTCTACGCGTTATGCTCACTCACAAATAAACATTTCAAAAGCAAAAAATGTTTGCTCTTGCTGCTCTATGAACCTCTGATGTCTGGTGTCCAAACGTGTGCTGAGAGTCACTGATGTGCAGCTCTGCAGCAGATCAGAGGTCAGAGGAAGGATAAAAAAAACAAAACACTTTACTGACTTTTAAATAATGTGGGAGGAATTATTTCCATACTTCTGTGGTAGTATGTTAAGTAATTAAACCCACTGAGGTCAAAATATGTTGGAGTGTTTTACTTACCAAAACTTAAAACACAAACAACACAAGCAGCAGCTCAGTGTCAAAATACCCAAACCTCAACCAATGTCTTTTCTGATGAATAGAGTTATGCATTAAAATGAATTAAAGCTTCAGTGTGTGATGCAAAGGTTTAATGCATTGCATGTATGCAGGGGGGCTGTAAGGTGGGGTGGTAGTTAGTACTGTTGCCTCGCAGCAAGAAGGTCGCTGGTTCGCATCACGGTGAGGACAGCTGGGATCTTTCCGCGTGTACACACCCACACACACACACACACACACACACACACACACACACCCTTAATATTTGTTCCTGCTCTTCTAAAGCCTGTGCCTCTGCAATATTTCTTTCTTTTTCTATTCTGTTCTTGCATTCATTCCCTCCTCTCTGACTTCATTTAATTTAATCCTCTTCACCATTCTTACAATCCTTTCTTCTTTCCATCTTTCCTTCCTACGTAGGATCATCCCTCCCTTCTGCGTCTTTTATTCCTTCCTCTTGTTTTTATCTACCTTTTCTATCTTTCCATCATTTCCAGTCCTTTCTCCCTACCTTCCCTCCTTCTAATAATCTTTCTCTTTCTTCTGATCTTTGCGTTGTTTGTTCTTGCCCTCTTTCCTTACAATCCTTCAGTCCTTCTCACTTCACATTCCTTCTCTCCTTCCTTTCTGTCCTTTTTTTAATGTTCTTTCTTTGTCATTCTCTTCCTTCAGTTTCTTTCATTTTCCTTCCTTGATTTTTCCTTCCATCCATTTCCTTCTTCTTTTCTGACTTCATTTATTCTTATTTTTTTCTGTCCTTTATTTTTGCCTTTCCTTTCTTCCCGTCTTTCATCCCATCTAAGTTTCCAGTCTTTTTTTAATTTATTATTTTTTTATTTTTTACAGTTTTTCCTTCATTCCTTCCTCCTCCTCATCCATTCCTTGCCTTCCTTTAATCCATTAAATTTGATCTCCATTTATTTTATTTTATTTTTTTTAAACTTTTTTTAATTAATTTTTTTACTTCCTACCATTTGTTCCCTTTGTGAATTCTGGGCATATTTTCCTTCTCTCTTTTCTTTTCTTCAGTCCTTCTTTCCTTTCTGATTTCATTCCTTCCCACTTTCCCTCTTCCCTTTCTCTCCTCTCTTTTCATTCATGTCATTTTTTCCCCCATTACTTTCTTTTATTCATTATTTTCTTTCCTTTGTATTCTGGTTTTGCTGTTTTTATTTTTTCTTTTCTTTTCATTTCTTTAATTCATTTTATTTTTTCCTCCTTCACTGCCTTTAGTTTTGCTATTTATTTATTTTCTTTGTTTCCTAATTTTCTCACTTTTTCCATTTTCTTTCCTCATTCTATCTCACAGTCTGCATAATTTCAGATTCACCCCATCCTCATTTCATCCCTATTTTAATGATTTGTTGAGCTTCTCTCCCTCTTTATTTGATTTTCAGATTTTGAGAAACCTCCATCTCTGTTTTCTCTGTCATGTCTGCAGCTGTGTTTTCAGGCTCTGTTAATCTGTAAATACTTACCTCTACTTTTAAATGCAGGAGTTTGTGGGAAAATAATTAAATGAATATCAGAATGTTTATTGATCTCAGAGCAGCTGTGAAAGAAAAGAAACCCACCACGTTGCACTTTTATTTCTCTATGTCTTGGTTTTGACTAGGTGGCCAGTGGCTCATGGACCCTCACCTACACTTTATTCATTGATGTGGATTATCTCCATATGTGCTGTGACATGGCATGACATCAGCTCACATTAACATATGCTCCAATGAAAGAAACATCTTTTCCGTTTTAAAGCTGACAGCAAAACGCCCGGTGCTCAGCTGGGCTCCTTGCTGACCTTCTGCAAAGACCAGTGAATCAGTTTGTTTCAGGTCCATCTGCACATCAGCACTGAAGGAGAAGGGAGGAGGGAGACTGCTGCTGAGGGATGGAAACTTAAATGTCTGCACATTTATTTCTTTAATACAATATCCTGTTTCTTTAAGTCTCTTCTTGCTTTCTGCATTATTTCTTTCTACTACCATTTTCCTGTGCTCATATTTGCTTCTTTTCTGTTCATTGCATTTACTTCTGCTCTTTCTTTCTTTCTTCCCCACGTTCTTCATCCCTTTATCTTTCTTTCTTTCTTCTTCTTTTCTACATCTTTCCTTTGTTTGAATCATTGCATCCTCATTTTCTACAATTCTACAATTTCATTTAGCCCTTTTATCCAAAGCGACTTACATCTGAGAGCAGATACAACACAAGCAAGAATCTAGTCAGGAAAACAATCTAGATAAGTGCCATAGAACAAGTTCAAGTGTGATATGGCGTTGATGCCAATAGCAGGCTGTGTGGGAGGTAATAGGATTGTCTCTTCTTTTGTTTGTTTGTTTTAAGTCTGTCAAGTGCAAAGGTGTTTATTAAAGGGCTGGGTCTTTAGTCTTTTCTTAAAGACTGAGAGGGAGTCAGCAGATTGAGCAGAGTTTGATAACTCGTTCCACCACTGGGGAACCACAGAGGAGAAGAGTGCAGCTATCGACCTCGGGTCAGGTTGTAATGGTTGTATCAGGCGGTTTTTGTTGGTCGAGCATAGTGAGCGGGAGGGAGTGTAGATCTGAATGAGAGTTCAGGTAGGAGGGAGCTGTTCTCATTGTGGTTTTGTAAGCAAGTGTCAGGGTTTTGACATTTTCTTGCTTCATTTATTTCATTCTTCCCTTAATTCCTTATTCTTATATTGCTTCGATTTTTTTTCTTTCTTCCCTCTGTTCCTTCCATTCCTTCTTCCTTCCTTAACTTATTTTCTCCCTTCCTTTTTCTGTCCTTTATTTTTTCTGTTGTCTTTTCTTTCATCTTTCCTGTCTGCCTTCATTTTTATTCATTCTTGAATTCTTCCCCACTATTCCTACCTTCCTTCAGTTTCAAATTCCTTTGTTTTTCATGACCTAATTTAATTGCTGTCCTTCCCTTCCTTTGTTCTACTGCATGCCTGTCTTGTTGAAGTTGAGTCCTCCTTTGTCTGTATTCAGGGTGACCAGCCTTGTTCAGTGTCTGATTGGAATGTTGGTACCAGAACTGCTAAGATTCATCAGGATGGGCTTGGTGGTAATCCTTGCATTCTTTTTGGCCTCGCACTACAGTTCTTTCCAGGTCACTTTTGGCTTCCTACCACATTTTTTGAAATTTTTCATAGTGTTGAACTCCCTGTACTTTTAGATTACACTTTGCAATTTGGCCACTGGGGCTTTAAAACAGGTGGACATGGCCGCTTTGCTCATCTTGTGAGGAGCAACAATACACAAATGGGCAATAATAGCAACTCACTAAGCTATTTAGCCAGGGTTTGCAATTAACGAGAGAACTATTGCATCATCTGTTCTAACTTTATAGTGTATTTAAAAACCCTTAAACATGGAAGATATGACCATTTGGAATGGTGGTACAGAAGCCACAGTCTCTTAGAAATCTGAGACAATTTCATCATTTCAACATGACATTACTTTTTTTTAATTAAATATTTTTAAATCAATATTAACAATGCTCACAGCATTTCACTATCTTTTAACATTTGTTCATGTCAATTTCATCCAGAGGAAAACCTACTGTCTAATAAAATTCCCTATTAATCAAAATGTGGTATTGCTATGAATCATATTTGGCTTAACTGTAACTTCAAATTTAATGGAATGGCATGAAGGCAGTATTGTCCCCCTCATCAAACTCTCAGGCAGATTCATTTGTCTGAATGTCTGGTTGTAGTGCAGCTCCTATAAACCATTTTCATCATGAAATATAACCCAGACTTTTCCATGTGGGAAACCTCTAGTACTTCTCTCACAGAGCTTCTGGTTCTCAGAATGAAACGTCAGATCGTGATAACTCAAGCTTGTCCAACAGCAGTGAAATGAATCACAGCCTGTTTAGTACTCAGTCATTAGATAGACACATCTGAGAGGTGGGAATCTTTCCAGCTGTTGAAGTCATGCAGAGTATAGCTTTTATATTTTACTGGTAGTTATCTTAAAAAATTCACTGACGCCGAAGTTAGTTCACTTTAGAAAATGAGACATTTTAAATTTCACTGCAGAATTCTAGAGATGATAAATGTCTCTGGGATGTAAGAGAGCGTGTGAAGTGGAGGGAAAACTGAGGCAGGGGGAAGCTCAGGGGAGTCAGTTGAAGTTTCATCTGCGGCCTGCTGGGAAACTGCTGTCCCCCGTCCACAGACGTCATGGTGGCGAGTTGGGACCGCTGACTCAGTCCTCACCCGCCTCAGTCCTCATCTAACCTTCAACAAGCTGTTCTGACCTGGACATTAATCATCTGCAGGCAGCGTTGTCTCTCTGCTTGTCGACGTGTCTCGGTGGGAATGACCGCAGCAGCAGCATCCACAGAGACTCTTTCCTGCTCTGTTCTACCTGTCGTACCTTCCTCCTCCTCCTCCACCTCCTCCTCCTCTTCCTCCTCCCATGAGCTTGCCTTGGTTGCCTGTTAACTCTGACCCCACCGCCCATATTCCTCGTCCTTGAGCACTTCTTGATGTCTGTCTGTCCTCGTGACCTAACCTGTCTTGTCTCTTTAAAGTTGTCACAGGAGTAGTTTGCATCAACCTCACGCATATTCAGTTTCCGTGTTCAGAGTTGTGTGTAAAGGGAAAAACAGGGAAAAGGCTCCTGTTGTGTTTTTATGGATGCTTGTCATGCACAGTTGCTCACTCTCAGCTCTACTACATAATTTAAACTGCTGATGCTGATGGGGGATGATCTTATTTACCTGCATGTCTGTGGCTGACTGCTGCCTGAACTGTGTTTCTCTGACTCGACCAGGGATCTGTACTAGGAGGCAGTTTTAACTTACCTTTGAAATGTTTTCACTAAGCCTAACAACTGCAGTCACTAAGCACTCACAACAGGCTGGTTATCAACTTGTTGGGTTAAGAGAGGGTTTTTGAATTTCTATAATTTGTCGACTGTTGGTCAGCAGAGACGCCTTGCTTCCTGCCTGATAACAGAAGTTGACATATCTCTGGAAGTCTCTGTGACCTTCCATCCTGCATGTCGGATGGTAAACCTTCCTCCGGGTGATGGAGGGACGATGCAGCAGAGGTGCAGTAACAGGATTACAGCAGGAGGCAGGAGGCTGAGGCCTTTTGTTGTGAACCAGCTGGTTGTTGTGGAGCGAAAGAAACTACAACAGATTGGCTTGCAGCCAAACAAAGACTCCTGAATGTCACCTTCCTCTCTGCTACTCTGAGCGTCACAGACTTTTACAGTTACAATGCCCACTTTTCATATAAACAGCAGCAGTGACATTTAGCGTCCAGAGTGGATACTAAAAATCAGTATGTTTAATCTTAAAGCTATTCTTTCATCTGTCCCTTCCCTTATCTTCCTCTCTCTGTTTTCTGAGTAAAAAAAACACTGAGTTTCATATTGCAACCAGCTAAAATTGCAAACTTTGTGAGAGGAGAATTTTCTCTCTGTAACACCTCTGGAAGAGATTTCAGTTTTCTCTGGTAAAACAATCTAATGAATCACAGAGTAAGTCAGAAGTTACATTCTTCGAGCTAATCCTGAAAATGTTGACGTGCAGTATATTGTTGAACTAACATACGAATTTTAGAATAATGAGCCAGGCAGCATAAATGTTTTTCTTTTTATATTTAGCTCTGTAGGCCTAAGTTTCTATCTATTTAAAAGAAAAAGAAAAAAAGAAAAAATTTAACTCTGCAGTGATGAGGGGGAGGCAGAGAGAAACAGTGTTGTTACATTTCATGAACTGGACCTTTATTTTTTTTAGGGCCGTTAAAACTGCGTCACATGTCAGACTGAGACTAAGGCCAATCTAGAGACTTTGTGGCTGTCTACAGTAATCGAACAATTTCTGTCAGCACGCTCACCATGGGTGCAGCGATGTGCTGGTAACATTGGATCAATGGACCACTGGACCTGTTGTGCTCAGGCTACCCACAAATCCTTAGAAGGAAAGACTCAGCTGGCAACAAGAAAAAAATCACTGCACCTCAGGCTTCAGTTTCTCCCATCAGTTAAGCACAAGCACAGCAAATGTTGTCATGTGCATTAACAAATACTTGATTCAGAGAATCTGGGCTCTTCGACTGATGCGCCAACTGAAGCATTGACATTCAGGGGCAATATATACAGTTGAAACCAGAAGTTTACATACACTATATAATAGGGGTGCACGATATGACGAAATTAGATTGTGAACGATTAGAACGTCGAGACGATCTGCCAAAATAAGAAAATTGTATGGATCGTTTAGGTCACATTCTGTAAATTGCAGTTCTATGCTGATGCACTGATGCACCAGATGTATTACGTCGTCACCCTGACTGACCAATCATAGTGAATTACAGGCAATGACACAATGTCTTACTTGCCTCCTTGTTTGTGTGTGTAGTGGTAGCTGCATGGAGAGCCATGGCTGAAAGCCAAAAGGAGGAGTTGGTCGCTAAAAACAACTCCACTTCCATTATATCTTTCTTTTTTGCTGCTGTATCGTATCAATTTCCCAGGTCTGGGATATATCAAGTATTTCTATTCTATTCTATTCTATTCTATTCTATTCTATTCTATTCTATATATGGAATTGTTTTGGCTTTTCCCCAAATTGCCTATCCCAGACGTTCATTCAGCAAAACTTACAGCCGAGAGACTTTGCTGAACATCAGGGCAGTGAACGTCACTAAAATTGTGGCGGTCAGTTGTGATTCGGACATACTACACCGACACGGAGTCCAATTGGAGACTACGTCGGCAGTTACCCGAAAGAGAAGGAAGCGCAAACAGTACAAACGTAAACAAAGGAGGAGGAAGAGAGCTGGGATCCATGCTAGGCTAAAGGCTAACCCCTCCAGACCAGCAGGACCATCGCTCCTACTCTCCAATGTCCGCTCCCTCGACAACTGTATTTTCAAGCTATGTTTGCTTAGAGAAACCCACAGAGAGTGGACCAGTCTAACCGGTTGAAGAAGGCATTCAGATTGTTTGACTCCTCCACCGTCCCCCCTGCTGTTCTGGCTTTTGTTCTAAAGCCCATGATGGTGTTCACACCCTCCCAGACCTCCCTCATGTTGTTGTCCCTCAGCTGCTGCTCCACCTTCCTCCTGTAGGTGTCTTTGGCCTCCTTCAGGCACAGCTTCACCTCCCTCTGTGCTGATTTGATTACCTCCCTGTCATTGTTCCTGAAAGCCACCTTCTTTCTGTTGAGTGCAGCTTTGACCTCCTGCATCACCCAGGGTTTGTTGTTCGGGTAACAACGCACAGTCTTAGCAGGAGAGACTACATCCACACAGAAGTTCAGGTAGGCAGGCAGTGGGTCAGCCTCTCAATGTCCTCACTATGGAGTGAAAACAGAACATCCCAAGAGGTGGTTTCTATACAGTCTCTCAGGGCCTCCTCCACCTCAGGAGACCACCTCCGGATGGAGCATGTTGTGGCCGGCTGTCTTTTGACCAGAGGGGTGTGCTGAGGCTGTAGGAGGACTAGGTGGTCTGACTTCCCAAGTGAGGGGAGAGGGCTGGCTTTGTATCCCTAACATTAGCATACAGGAGGTCAATTGTCCAGTTGCTTCTGGTGGGGCAGTTTACAAATTTGTGGAAAGCAGGCAAGGCAGAGTTCAGTGTGGCGTGATTAAAGTCCCCAGAGATGATGATGAGTGCCTCTGGATGTTGGGTCTGCAGCCTTGCTGTGACTGTGTGAATCTTCTCACAGGCAGCGGCTGCATCAGCACTTGGGGGGATGTAAACACACATTGCGATCACGTGACTGAACTCTCATGGCAAGTAGTATGGCCGCAGGCTAGCAGCTAACAGTTCTAAATCCTTGCAACACAGAACCACTTTGGCAGAAACGTGACTTGGGTTACACCAGCAGTTGCTGGTGTTAACATACATGATGAGAACCCCACCTCTGCTTTTTCCATATGCCTTTGTGTCTCTGTCTGCTCTCACTGTAGCGAAGCCCGGCAGGTCCATGTTAGCGTCTGGTGTTAGCTGGGTTAGCCACGATTCTGAGAGGATGAACAAGCTGCACTCCCGGTAGATACACTGGTTGATCAGCGCCGACAGCTCATCCATCTTGTTCTGCAAGGCGTTTATGTTTCCCATAATTACAGTTGGGATTGATGGTTTGAAACGCCTCCGGTCTGTTAGCCTAGCCTTTTACCTAGCGCCAGCCTTGCTGCCCCGTTCGCGCTTCCTCAGCTCAGCTGGGATGTGATGCCACATTCCAGCCTGTGCCATAGTCTTTAGAGCCAGTAGTTCCTCTCGTGAAGAAGTGAGATTCTGGGAAGAGTGTCATTATCCACAGTGAAACGAGTCCTGTACCGACATGGGCTGAAAAGCTACTCAGCCAGGAAGAAGTCATTACTCCAACAGCAATATAAAAAAGCCAGATTACAGTTTTCAAATGCACACAGGCACAAAGACCATAATTTCTGGAGACGTGTCCTGTGGTCTGATGAAACTAAAATTGAAGTGTTTGGCCACAGTGACCATTTTACATTTGGAGGACAAAGGGGGACGCTTGCAAGCCTGAGAGCACCATCCCAACTGTGAAGTACGGGGGTGGCAGCATTATGTTGTGTGGGTGTTTTGCTGCAGGAGGGACTGGTGCACTTCACAAAATAGATGGCATCATGAGGAAAGAACATGATGTGGAAATATTGAAGCAACATCTCAAGACACCAGCCAGGAAAAGTTTAGTCTGATTTAATGTCAGACAGTGAGAAAAAAAAGGTTGTATGTCTGTTTATACAGTGTATGTAAACTTCCCGTTTAACTGTATCTAAAACTAAGGGACTCGATCGAGCTTGGACCAAAACAAATTAATGAGGTTATTCTTGATTAAACTTTTGCTGTAAAATAAATCACTGATGCTTTTGTGGTGTGAACAACAATTTTGATTGCTCTTGTTAAGCTGTTGAAAGACATCCATTCAAACAAAGTCTGTAGAAAAATCTCAGCCTTAGTTTTATTGGATCTCAGCATTCGACACGGTCCCCTTACTGTTTTTTGATGACAGATAAATAGGCAATATTAGTTCCAGCTTGATTCTAAATTGTCCGTAGCTGTGAATGTGAGCGTGCTTGGTTGTTTGTCTCTAAGTGTAGCCCTGTGATAGGCTGGTGACCTGTCCAGGGTGTCCTCTGCCTTCACCACCCTGCGACTCTACAGCAGATTAAATGGTGTATAGGTAATGGATGGATGCATAGCTCCAGCTTTATTTGGTCCAGTTCAGGGTTTAGAATCAAAGCTACAATCATCAGTGTGTATAATAAGTGGATGAAATAATAGTTTTTATATAAGGAAAGCAGCCTATCCAATATATAGTATCATGCTTCTGTGTATGTGTATTTGTGTGTGTCGAAATATACAGTATAAAAATAAGAAAATGTACATGCATCATATCCTGCAAACTTGAAGCTCCTGAGCTTCAATTATTCAAACTGAAAACCCTCTGACACACACACACACACACACACACACACACACACACACACACACACTGATATACTGTATATCCTGTGCTGTTCATAGTATGTAACATAATTCAGCTTAATGGAAGATGGCATTACTCTGCTCTGAGAAGCCTGCATATATTTGATAAAGTGTGCATATGTGTGTGTATCTCATCATGTTAATGTTACAGAGTGGGATGAGAGTTTTAGGGGAAGCTGCTACATTTTTCATGCCTTCTGCATCCATTACAGTCCTCCGCTCTGAGGACGATACGGTGGCCGTTTATCAGCGGCAGCAAGTTGAGGACTTGTCCTGCAGACTGAATGTGACCAGCAGATGCAGCTTCGAGTGCAGAGTGAAGATTTTAAAAACAAGAGTTCATCTGCTTCATCACACATGTTTTTAATCAGCTAAAATTACCTGTTCAAGCAACTGCCACTGCTGGGAAAATGCTCCCTGTGTGTGAGAGAGTTGCTAATTCTCTGACAAATGTGGAACCTGGTGTGATAAATCAGATTATCTTAATATTCATGCAGCCTGACAAGAACATAATAATTTACTTCCAGAGTGTTTTAACTAACAAGAAAACATCAGTTGATGAGCTCAAGAAAAGATTGATTCAATCAGTCATAAATTTAGGTCTAAGTCATTCGTTGAATTAATAGCCAGCTTCGAAGTTCCTGTTGACCTTCTACAGTACAATAAAAAGTCTGTGTTAGCTCATCTCATCCTCATCTGATCTCACAACTGCAGTACAAAAGTCACTAAAATAATACATTGATTACCAGATCTCAGGTGCTAATTTTTAAACAGAGGTCATACAAAAATCCTTTCTTTTGGAGGCAAACAACAACGATTAAAAGTGAGTGCACAGCTTCATTCACTGATGTTAAAGACTATAAATTTAGCCTGAAAAGTGTAGTCAGGCCCAAAAATCTCGAACACAAGTAGGGTTGCAAACAAATCTGTTCAGCCCCAATAGGCTTGTGAATGAAAGTAAAGCCAGGCAGTGAAAGTTTAATATTGCATGTTTCAGTGATTTTGACAACATAATGTTGAGTGTATTAAACAAAATTTTAAGTTTTATCTAAAAGATTTTAACCTTTAACCTTTATGATTTTCAAGAAAGGGTTTCCCTTTTTTTCCCCCCCAGCTCTGCCATCAGGTCTTTGGTACTAATACAGATATTTTTCTCCAATGTTGTTTTCAAATGTTGAAGAAAACTTGGTCTTTCTTCTATGCCCAGGAAGACTGGCTTCCGTACCATGAATTTTAAACTTGCAGATGATGCTGTATCCTTTGTTTATAAACCCATCAGCTCTTTGGTTTACAGGAATTAGATTGATTGATTTTGTCTTTCAGCTTTTAAGACTGCTCCTCTATTGCTTATTTTCAGTTAAGGGAAGTTTCTCAGCACATTTACAAACTTTCAGCTTCTGTCCCCAAACTTCCTGCAGCTGTCTGTGATCTCTGTGTGGTGATTGAAGGGTGGCAAAGTTACTGTAAACAACATATTTGTTTGTGTTCATGCTGATGATATGTACTTGCACATAAATATGTATGTGCAAACATTTCCATTTGAAAAGAAGTTTGCAGCTCAATCTCTCAAGGCAAACTTAAGCAGGACAGAGTTAAACCTCAGCTGCTCATTAACAACAGGAGTCGTTCGTGAACAATGTGCTGAACTCAGAGGAAGACAATGTAGGCAGCATTTTGATTTTTGATGTCAGGCTAGAAATGAGTATGAAAGTCACTCTGACCTTCAGATTTTGTCAGACAACCGATTCCATCAATCTCTGCTTTTACACAATTGAGTCAGGGGTAAAAAACAGCTCAGGTGCAGGTTTACTTCATGGAAGTTCCTGCAACAAAGGTGGATTTTGTTTTTCTCTTTCAGTGTCACTAAACTAAAAGTTTTATTTTACTTTTACCTTTACTCTTTTTTTTTTTTTTTTGTTACTTTTCAGACTGGAGTTATATCTCTCTAAAGATATGTAACTCTCTGTGATAGCACTAAGAGAAAGATGTTAAGGATAACTATTTGCAGGAGCCGACATTTACAGACTAAAGTCTGTACAAGTATAGATGAAACAACAAGCAGCTTGTAGAGACTCATTCTAGCCTTGGTTTAGACTGTCTGACAGAACTGAATTAATGTGGTATATCACAATGTGTCTGATTCATGCATTTATTCAGCTAAGCATTCAACTGCCTGGTATTTTTAAAACTGTCTTTCATAGTGGTTTGACATAAGAATGTCAAAAAGGAGAAAAAATATATAAAAATCTCACCTATGATTACTAGCTCTGGGTAGATACTGAAATATTGCAGGTACAAGTGGCCAAAATGAGTTTCCTGCGTAGGGTGACTAGACTTAGTTTTAGGGATAGGGTGAGAAGCTAGGACATCTGGAGAGAGCTCAGAGTAAAGGCGTTGCTTCTTTACGTTGAAAGGAGCCAGTTGTGGTGGTTTGGACATCAGATTTGGATACCTCCTGGAAGACTTCTTTCTGAGCACGTCTGGGAAAAGACCACGAAGCAGACCCAGAACTCGCTGGAGGGATATCTCACCTGGCCTAGGAACACCCACAGGACAAACTGGAAAGCGTTGCCGGGGGGACGAAGTCTGCAATGACTTGTTTTGTCTGCTGACACTGGATAAGTGGAAGAAAGTGGATGGATGTGTTCCGGGTCCCAAAGCTTGCGACCACAGCAACAAAAAAAGTTGTGGTTCGGTGTCTGGAAAACACAGGTCAAGATTCACAGGAATGAAGACACGAACCGATCACTTTTCTTCCCAAAATTCCTCTCATTTATTGAACACAATCATTACATCATTAATGGTCTCAAACTGTCAGGGCCCCCTCCCCGGTCCCTGCATCTGCCCCCACCTGACCTCGCTCTCTCTCTCATTCTCCGATTCCACTCCCTGCAGCAGCTGTCATGAGTCAATCTCCTCATCAGCAGTAACTCTGGGCAGCTGCGGTGCAGCACGCTGGTCACATCATCTTCTTCTATAAAAGCCGGCTTCGTCCTTCACTCTCTGCCAGATTGTAGCTTCAGCTTCAAGGAGTTGAGTTTTCAGGCACTTGCACCTTGTTTCTTTCCTGCCCTGCTTTTTGACTAACCTGTGTTTCCTGTACCTGCAGCTCCGCTGGCCGTGCTGCCCCGGTTCTGCCTCCGCTCTGCGAATCCCTGCCCTGGCTCGGTCTCGGTCCGGCCACCTCCTGCCCCGGATCGGCTTCCATCCACCCTGGTCCCGGCTCCGGTCCCGCCTCATTTTCCCCCACCTGGCTGACTCTCCGGACCACCACTGCCGCTTTCCGCCGCCACTCTTTACATCGGTGTGTGACCCTCCCTCTTCATTGGTGTGTGACCCTGCCTGCTGGTCCTCGGGAGCCTGTCCGCCCCCCATCCTGCACGTACTAAGTTTGGTTTGGTTTGGTTTTGTCCCAGTCCTTCGTTGTTTAAATAAACAGTTATTACACCATCAGTCTCTGCCGTTGTCTGTGCATCCTCTGCTTGGGTTCACCCTGTGCCATGACACAAACTATGTAACTCATGTCATAATACCCATCTGTTTCAGTGCCTTTTTGTTTAGTTTACAGTGTTTCATCCACATAAAGCGCAGCAGTATGTTTTTTTCACATTCATTCATCAACTTCATTACAGGCATTAAACCAGTTAAACATTAATATTTGTTCAAGTATATCTCAGTATCTGTACTGATTTTATGGCTACTATAACATAGTGCAAAATATAGTTTCTGACAACTAATCCATACATATACTGCATTTCAGTGGTTTAAATCTGCTTTCAGTCTCAACGTACTGCATAGGAAAACACTAATAAACTCAACACATTTCAAACCCACAAAATAAAACATCCATCCCTTTAATTTTGACTCACTGTATATCTGCAAAAAACTTGAGCAGTCACCTGTTATCAAAATAGAACAAAGGTTTGGTATCGTTTTAAATATTGGTCAAGTGTTTAGGATCCCTGCATCTCAAATACTGCTGATTAATGTCACAAATCATATTGATAACATGTACAGGAGGCCACAGGAACGTAAACACAGTAAACTCAGAGCGTGGCATCCGCCATGTTGTAAAACGATGCAGCATGCGTGTTCACTCACACTGCTGTGCTGCGAGTGATCTCCACTCAATAACTAATCGATTAATACCAACATGCACTTGCAAAACATGTCTCACTTGCACTACAAGACATTTAACTTTCTATTGTGATTTTGTGTAATTTTCAAAGCGTACTGACCTGGAAAACACAGGGAAAGGTTCACAGGAATGAAGACGAAACAATCACTTTTCTTCCAAAAATTCCTCTGAGGAGGTGGGTGGCCACACACCTAAAGGAACCCGGGTGGAACAATACCTGCACATTGGCTCCGCTTTCCCTATCCCTACTGAACTGAGGACTTCAACCACAATAAATGTGAAATTAACTACTGTGAACATTTTATCTCAATAATGGAGTGTTTGGTTCCTTAATATTAACAGAAAAATGTTAGATAATTTACATAAATAAACACAAATGGGATCATACATTTTGAGTGCATCACACACTCCCCAACAAACAGAAGTGGCTCCTGACACTTGACCTTCATATATTCTGAATCCCTACAAACACAAATCTCGTCCAAACCAACAGTACTTAAAGCATAACAAATTCACATGGAAATAACACAATAAAGCCTGTGATTCAGATAAACATGGATTATCAGCTATGTATGTCTATTTAAGTGTATCTTTAAGTCTTTAAGTGAGTAGTTCAAAAACAATAAACTGGGAATGCAGCAGGCATGTATAGGTATGGAGGGGTTGGGGGACAGGCGGTGTAGAGATAAGGATGAGGGTAACCCTGGTAACTTTAATTTGTGGACTGTGTTACCACTGCATTTACAGTGGGACGTGGGTGGTAAGCCGGTTGTCCAAGTGAGGGGTATGTAAACATGTAGCCAGGCCACCGTGCTCAGCTAGACTGCCTCCAAGGAGCTTGGTATCTTAGCTGAGGTTCTGAAGCATCCTCCTTCTGACGAGACATTTGGGGCAACTCTCGGTCGTCGTCAGGCTGGGTCTGTCCCATAACATGTTCATCCTCACTGTGTGTTCCTTGTTCCTCTTTCATGGCATTTTCCCTCTCTTGCAAAGGTTCTGCTCGGATTCTCTCTCTCCCAACTGTGTCTCACTTTGTTCAGGTTGGTCTTGTGCCTCACAGGAAACACCTTGATTTGGGGGGCTAATCTCATTCCTTAGTTTCCCTGCAGGTATCTGCAACCAGTAACGAAATGTGCCTTCCTCTTCCTCAGAGTC
Organism: Stegastes partitus; assembly: GCF_000690725.1. Lineage (NCBI taxonomy): Eukaryota > Metazoa > Chordata > Actinopteri > Pomacentridae > Stegastes > Stegastes partitus. The sequence continues at coordinate 269,878 of NW_007577993.1, forward strand.
GCTTGTATCAGAGCTCTGTGTTTGTTCTGGGGCCTTCGGAGGTTTTGAGGGCTTTGTAGTTCTCCTTTGGGACTGGTGTGTGTTCATGGCGTGGTTCTGCAGTGTCACTACTGGCAAGTCGTTCGCTTGTAGTAACAGGTTTCAATGCAGAGTGCAAGTGGGATGGCCTGCTGTCTCTGGGCTCACTTTATTGACGGGATTATCTCTCTCACAATGTAGATGATCTGCTCCCAGTAGGACCTAAGCTTGCCAGGACCACCTCTTTCACTTAGATTTCGTACCAAAACCCTATCCCCAGGCTGGAGAGTCACACCTTTGCACCTTTTATCATAATATACTTTCCCTTTGAGCTGGACTGCTGACTGTTGGCAGTTGTTATCCGAAACGCTTTAACCATTTTTCCTGCCCATTTGTCAGCATATCCTTGTGGAGTTCCAGCTTCTTCGTCCTAGTTTAGGAGGCCAAAGAGGAGGTCCACGGGGAGACAAGGATGGCGGCTATACAACAAATAGTGAGGGGAGAAGCCTGTAGCCTCATACTTTGTGCAATTATATGCATGAATGATGTGGGGCAAGTGATCCTTCCAGTTCTCTTTCTGTTTGTCTCCCAAGGTCTGGCTTGTTTTATAGGAAAACCACAGATCAAAGACATCTGGTCCTCCCTGCCACATATAAATGCACAGCCCTCACTCACCTGCATGACAACATGGGATTTAGTCTCTCAGCTGGGTTGCATTATGGGTGATAGGGGAAGTCCTGGAATGACCAACTCCTGCTAGCTGCCTGAGTGTCCTGAACAGTTCATTTTCAAACTCTCGACCCTGGTCGGGGTGGAGTTTGGCGGGGTACCCAAATCTTGGGACGAAATCATTAAAAAGCCGATCAGCAGCCGTCTTATCAGCTTTATTTCTGGTTGGGTAGGCCTTGCGAAGCTGGTGAAGTGATCTATCACTACCAGAATGTACTCAAACCCTCCTCAAGAGGCTTCCAGATGAAAAAAGTTTATGCAAACAAGTTCAAGGGGTGCGTTGGACGTGATGCTGCCCATGGGTGCTCTTTCTGGCAAGGCAGGCTTTTTCATTTTAATGCAAGTGCACTTCCTGATGAAATACTTTTCAATCTCCTTTTTCATAAAGGGCCAGTAAAACCACTGGCTAGACTCAAGACCTTTTCTGTGCCAACGTCACCCATGTTCTCATGCAGGTGAGTGAGGGCTGTGCATTTATGTGTGGCAGGGAGGACCATTTGTCTTTGGTCTGTGGTTTTCCTATAAAACAAGCCATTCTCAATGCTTAACCTGTTTCACTCTCTTAGGAATCTCCCTGTTACTGTGTTAATTTCCCCTCTGTTGTGCTCTGTGAGTGGTGTGTTGTTTTCCTTCAACTCTATAACTTTTCCAATCGCCGGGTCTGTTCCCTTACCATTTCCTCATGACTGATTGTCTGCAGGAGGTCTGTGTTCAGTTGGTCTTGTGATGCTAAGTTGAGGGCTGCCACCCGGGCTATGTCTCTTTATTGGGCCCTCCGGCTTCAGTCCCATGTAGCACCTACTGCCTACTGTTCCTCAGAGCACTCTTTTACAAAGACATTGATGTCAAGGGGACATCTGGATAAGGTGTCGTCGTCAATGTTACTTTTGCCGGCCGATATTTGACGTCAAAGTGGAAATCAGCCAACTGTCCCACCCACTGCTGGCCCACTGCATTAAGCTTGGCAGTACTTAGAACATAGGTGAGTGGGTTTTTGTCTGTGAATACTGTGAAATGAGTTGCATAGAATAAATAGTCATTAAATTTATCACATATTGCCCACTTGAAGGTCAGGAATTAAAGCCTCCCACTGTACAGCACTGTATGCTGTTTCACCAGTGAGTGTTAGCCCATTGTCAATCAATGATACTCACTTGTGAGTCCGTGTCAAACACAGCTGTCACTGGATAACCTCCAACCTGGCATTTAAGCTGGCTTTTTGTCCCAATCAGCGGTAATTTGCATTTTACAGTGCCCTGATAGGTAAGGACTGGGGCCTGTCGTCTGCTGCATTTAGCTTGTTTTGAATGGCATCCTGGGGTTGGGCCTCCTGGCTGGGACTGAAGCGGTGCACCGGTCTCTGGTTGTCCCCTTGCAGAGACCGGGTCCTGTTTCCTGAAACTTCGTCTGCCTTGTCTCCAGGATTCTTCCCAGATGCCATGAAGACCGCGGTGATGTAGGGTCAGCTATTACCACAGTATCTCCAGGATTGAAGTTCTTCTTAATTTTGAGCCACTTCTGTCTCTCCTGCATCAGTGTTAAGTATTCCTGTGTCCATCTTTTCCAGAACAGGTCAGCCAGGTACTGTATTTGCTTTCACTGTCGCCTGAAGTAGGAATCTGCTTTGGAAAACTCACCAGGGGGAAGAACAGGTTGGGAGTTCAGTAGAAGGATGTGGTTTGGTGTAAGTGGCTCTAAATCAAAAGGGTCAGAGGATGTGGTGGTGATCAGGCGATTATTAAGGATTGCTTCCACTTCGCAGAACAATGTGTGTAGACCATACATGTTATGACTCTGGTGGTAAAACTGATCAACTCCATTTGAGCAAAAGCGCTCCAGCACCGCTTATTCAGGGCGTTATTGGAAGAACTTGATGCTGCATACGGAGACCCACTCCTCCACGCTGGTGTCCGGTGGTTGAGTCGTGGCAAAGTGCTGCAGCGATTTGTTGATTTGCTGCCCGAGATTAAGACTTTTCTGGAGACAAGGAACGAGGAGCATGAGGAGCTGTCAGATGATCAATGGCTGCTGGACCTGGGGTTTCTGACAGACTTAACGGCAAAACTGAATGCGCTGAACAATGAGCTCCAGGGAAAAGACCGGCACCTGCCCCACATGATAAGCACAGTGAATGTGTTCAAGGCCAAGCTCTGTGTGTGGAACACACAGCTGAAAAACGGGAGGCTGACACACTTTCCCAACCTGGAGAAAATGTCACAGGCCATCGGTGACAAGGATGCTTTTCACCTGGACAACGTCGCAGCAGAGTTCAGTCAGCATTTTGGTGAGTTAGATGCCATGGAAGATGTTGCTGCATTCGTCTTAAACCCATTCCTTACCATTGATGTGGAACAGGTAGCAGCCAAATTTCAGCAGGGATTTGCTCTGCCTTGTGAAGACATACAGGTAAAAAGCATACATTTTGTCAAGACCTCTTCCTCTTTTGGTTTTTATTATTTATATATATATTTATATTGAATTTCCCTTCTGGGATAAATAAAGTATTTTTCATTTCATTCATTTCATTTCATTTTGTTGGCCCGAAGTAATCCATACCAACATGCGTAAAGGATGGGAGATCTGGTAGGGTTCTCTCTCATGGCAAATCAGCCATCTTTTGATCCCCTGTTTTGCCTTTCAGCCTTCTGCAGAAAATACACTTTGAAATGACTCTCCTTACCACACTGTTTCCATTAATTATCCAATATTTCCTTCGCAGCTGACTAAGGACATAATTTCTTCCACAATGACCATACCTTTCATGAATGTGGCGGAGCAACAAATCTGAGATGTGATACAGTTTGGGAAGAATGATGGGATGCTTGATGGTTTCAGACATGGCTGCCTGTGTCAATCTTCCTCCTACTCTCAGCAACCCATCTTTCAAGACTGGGGCCAGTCTGAAAATGGAGCTCGTTCGTTGAACATTAGATGGTGTTGTTGCTAGTTTCTCATACTCATTCTTGAAATGCTTACTTTTGAGTGTGTGATACGATGTCCTTTTCTGCATTACCTAGATCTTTAAGAGTTATATGCTGACCACTGAGTGTAGATTTGAAGGTTTGCAATTGGTTCATCAACCTCTGCTGTTGAGAACGAGTGTCAACCATGGGAGTCAGCTCTTTCCTTTTAGCAGCCAGGGTTAGCAGGATCTTTCCAAGCCTTTGATACCAAGCAACTGCACTTCGTAATCTGGTCCAGTCTGCGTAGAAATGCCGAAGCGCATCAGTTGGACTTGAAACATCTTTGACCGAGACATTACACACAACAGTGCAACCCTTGACCTCTGGGTCATCTTGTGTTAGAGACTCCTCGTGCTTGGTTTCTGTGAGCATTGTGTGCTGGGGCCCCCACAGAAATTCTGGGCCACAAATCCAACATCTATTTTCCATGAATTTCTTTACACTCAGCCCCCTGGATGCTCAATCTGCTGGGTTTTGCTTACTTTCAATGAATCTCCACTGCTGGGCATCAGTATTCTCTCTTATGACAGAGACCCTGTTGGCCACAAATGTGTGAAATCTTGCACTGTCATTGGCTATATATTTTAACACTGCTTGGCTATCAGTCCAGAACAGGGAACTTTCTAAGGGGAGCTCCGGCTCTCTTTTTAAGCATTTTATCGAGTTTAACAGACAATCTTGCAGCAGTGAGCTCAAGCCTGGATATGGATAATTTGCTTTAAAGGCGCTACTCTTGCCTTTCCCACCATGAAGGAGACGTATATCTCCCCTCTATCACTGGTCATCCCAAGGCAGCTTACTGCTCCATACCCAGCCTCGCTGGCATCCACGAAATGATGCAGCTGGAAGTACTGTGGCTTTTCAAAGTCACTGGTTTTAATACATCTCTTCACATTGAAGTCTGTTAGTTGGGGAAGATCTTGGATCCAATTAACTCATTGTTTTGACTGGATTGCAGGTATTGGCTCATCCCATCCATTACTCTGTTTACAGAGCTGCTGTAGCAGCTGTTTAGCTGGAAGAGTGAGGGGTGCTAGGATGCCGAGTGGGTCAAACACAGAGCTTACCATTTACAACAGTCCTCTCCTTGTGTGTGGCTTTTCAGGGACTGTAATACTAAACCTGAAGGTGTCATCATCTGTACTCCACTGAAGTCGAAGAGCACGGTCAACTGGTAAGTGGTCATTATCAAGATCCAGAAATCTGATGTCTTTCCCTCTCTCCTCCTCTTTTATGGTCAACAGCACAGCTCTGCTGTTGCTTACCCACTTGGTGAGTTGGAAACCTCCTTTGCTGCACAACTCAACAAGGTCTGATGCCAGCTGCACTGCTTCCTGAACTGTGGGCACAGAGGTGAGACAATCATCCACATAAAAGTTTTTCATTGTGGTTTCTTTTACCTGCCGTCTGTAGTGGGGATTGTCTTCCGCTAGTCTTCGCAGGGCAAAACTAGCACAACTTGGTGACGAAACAGCTCCAAATATGTGCACCAGCATGCGGTGATCTACTGGGTCTTGTTCAATGTCCCCCTCTGGCCACTACAAGAAGCGCAGGAAGGCTATGTCTGGCTTTGAGACCCTGACTTGGTGAAACATAGCCTTTATATCTGCTGTAAGTGCAACAGGCTCCAATCTAAATCTGAGTAGGACACCAATCAATGAGTTAGTTAAATCAGGACCTTAAAGAAATTCAGAAATGAGTGACCTACCCTGACATGCAGCACCACAGTCAAACACCACTTGTAGGGTTTTCTTCTTGGGGTGGACTCCATGATGTGGGATATACCAGGTTCGACCATCAGCTTCATTCAACTCAACCTGTGGAACAGTCTCAGCATATCCATTCGCTATAATATCATTGAGACAGGCTGTGTATTCTTTGTGGAATGACTAATTTCTCTTAAACTTTCTTTGTAGGCTCAGAAGACGTTGCATAACAATGTGGTGATTGTTTGGCATTTGCACATCATCCTGAAGGGCAAGTTAAGGACGTAGTGTCCATCTAGCAGTGAGGCTGAATCATTTGCAATTTGGAGGAACCTTTAATCCTCATGTGACAACTCACGCTTGTCCTCTGATGCCTTTTCATTTTGTTTTAGTGGACAACTTCTCTTTATCTCTAGTGGGCTTGTCTTTAATATCACCATATACTGGGTCAGATACTATTCTCACCTGCTTCTCTAAAAACTCAACAAGATCTAGAAATTGGGGTTGGCTGTTTCGCCTCTCCTCGAATTCACACGCATGTGATCTCCACCCTTCACTCAGCTTGTAAAGAAGTTTCATGGTCAGGTTTTTCATGTTTGATGATAGGTTGATTTCTCCTGAATATTTCATTTCTTCCATAACGTTATAGCAACTTCTCAGGAATATTGTGAAGGCTTGTAATACTTCCGGGTCTTCAGCTCTAATTGCAGGCCATTCTAAGGCCTTCTTCATGTAAGCAGAGCAAATTTTGATTTTGTCTCCATAGTGTTCCTTTAACAAAGCCTTTGCTCTCCTGTAGCCTCTGTCTGGGCTCATGTGGAGACAACTTCTTACCAGATCTCTGGGAAGGCCGCTTGTGTACTGATCCAAACAGTGCAGTCTATCTGCATCATTGTTAGTCAAGCTCAACAGCCTGTTCAAAGGCTCTGATAAATGATCTATATGACAAAACATCACCACTGAATATTGGTATCTATTTATGTGGAAGACTGGAGAGCTGTTGTTGCTTTACAAGAATTGCTGTAATATCATTTTGGCATTGAAGGATATTTGTCAACTTGTCATGGCTTACACTGCTCTGTGAAGATGTCATGAACTGATCTGATGCTCTTTTAGATACTGCAGGAATTGAAATCATCTCTGTTCATTATGTCTATCTGACTGCACTCGGACTGGCTGAAAATGGGCACCGGCCTTGGGGTGAACACTAGGAACAGTTATATTAGCTTTACCGTCAGTTGGCAGGTCTTCTGCAGATGGCTGATGCTCTTCAGTGTGTGATTTTGCTAATGGATTGAGCTCTGCAGCATCCTGTTCTTCTATTGCAGACGCAAGAACAGCAAGTTTTGAAAACGAGGCCTCCAAACTTAACTTTCAGCTCCAAGGCGTCACGTTTGTGCTTTAATGATTGCTTTCTTTGTTTAGCGCTTCCTGCTTTTCCTCCAGGTCATGTTTCTCCTTCAGTCTTGCCATTTTGACCATGAGGGCTGCTCGCTCTGCTTCTGGTCAGATCCTGGCCGAGGCAACAAAAGAAGCTTTTGAACTGGACCCACAGCTTGAGACTTGGGATGCACTATCTTCAGGGCCAACTTCCATCGCTTGGAGTCCAACAGCATCAGCCTTAATTACGCCAGACAGCCACTCAGACACAGAAGAAATGAATTAATTAATTTCTACCATTTTAGGTTCAAACCAGTCACGTTTATCTTTGTCTGCTTCCTCTTCACTCAGAAGTTCACAATAAGCTTCATGTGTGGTCTTGAAATTTTCCAACAATTTCTTGTATTTCATAAAATGTTCTTTAAAGTCCTGTACATAAGATGCATCTTCCATAAGTTCGATCATTATATTTTTCCTTCTTGTTAAATGTGCAAGCTTTCCTCTTCTGGCAAGTCTTAACTTGGATATATGCTCAGTCTCCTCTCCTCTCTCTTGACTTTTGTTTGAGTTACTGTCCATTATTGCCTCTTGTGTTGCAATATGAGTCATCTGTTCTTAATCTTTTATCCAGAAACTGTCCAAACAATTGAAATGTCATCTCCTATTGTGGACTACTCACAGTTTGAATATTTCAGTATAGTCTACTCCAATTGCAGAATTCCTTTATTTGCCTCTATTTCTTTGTTGCTTCCTTAGTTTGTGAAAGGCAAACCTGGCGGGACATACCAAACTCTCAAACAGTCAGGTCATGTGGTCATCATCTTCCATGTCTGCATTCCAACTCCAATCCTCCCTTTGTTTCTGGATTTTTCCTGTTCGATGGAAGTCCTGTGGATTCTCCCGGTGAAAGAGTCTTTTGACTTGTGTAGTGGCTATTCCTGAACCTATATAGCCACTGTGGTGGCTGTGCAGAAATGTCTGACTCAACACTTCCAAAAAAGGGGGAAAAAAAGGAGGGAGAACAATGTCCACATCAAAAATGTTTGAAAATAAAGCACTATTTATTGTAACATAAAAATTTCTTTTAAGCTCAGAAACAAAAAGGCTTAGGATGTTAAAGATAAACTCAGGATGAATGGGGCCGCAGGCCTTGGATGTGAGTTGTGGTCAAAAGACTTTCTCTTTCTGGCAGGCCACACCTTCCTGGCAGTCTCCCATGCTTTTATCCCCATCCTTCAGCCATGAGATGGGGTAACTCAAGAAGAACAGAAATTAATAAAAAAGGAAAACAATCATTCTGGCTCCTACATTAGGTAACAAATTGAAAAATCAATCAATGCCTCAGATTCAGCTTATTCTTTGGTGCAAATATGTGTAGGACAGAATACTATTTTGACATAGAAGGAACCATGGATATAAGATGAATCTGGTATCAAAATGTGGGTAAAATTAGACCTTTCAATTGGTATCACTTGTTTTGACTAGCCACCTATCAGACATAGTGATATGGCCCTTAAAGTGCTACCCAAAATGTAATTTTCTTCTGTGTATTATCTGAAAATACACAACACATCCTCTCTACCGATGGTTTTTTCTATAACTCCATGTCCTAGACAGTACACGGTGCAGTGTTGTTGTTTAAACTATTCCCTGATATTGACACTCAAAGTTGGCTGTAGAAAAATCATGCCGCACAAAAACGAGATCTTGGCTCTAGAATGTGACACCAGAAGATGTAAAATTAATTTGCTGCAGTTTTAACAGAGCTCAAACTTGTTTTTCATCCCTGGAGATTTCATGTGGAAATCATATGCATTTATAGAGTTATGACAGAAAAAGAATGAATAATCCACCTCAGCAGCCTGTAACTGTTAAGTATTTATAGTCTGAATGCAGTGGCAGCTGGTGAAATTTTTTTGGTGTGGGGGGCGCAGTCTGCAAATGACCCTTTATTTTTTAAACCAGAAATTAGAATATGAATAGCATCAGGCACAACTATTTACAAGAGTACCTGGCTGCAGACCTCCACTGGCAGGTCAGTTCCGGTGCAGCCTCTCTTGTGAGGACACCTCCACTGTGAGGACAGGAAATGCACGGGATGCATTACAAAATAAAATCGTATATGCACGTCCGGTGGAATTAATTTTCGTGCAAATGCGTTTGTATGATTTTAATTTATAAGTTAAACTTTTGTTTATTGTCGCTTTTCGTGCTAATGCATTTATATGGTTTTAATTTATGTATTAAACTTTTGTTAATTTGTTGTTTTTGTTCTGTTTTCCTTTTATGCCCCACCGTTTGTTTTTATGCCTGTGAAGCGTAGGTTTATATTCTGGCTGAAACCTTATCGTGGAGCCACAGTAACGATTATCATACACGTAGAGTAATATACACTATTCTGCGTAATGTTACAACTTTGGTCATTATAGAAAACATAAACGGTGGATGGGATGACTTGGGGCTCAAGTGAGTGTCGACATGTAGCTCTGCTTACGGCTTGTTATGTTTATAGTAGTATAGTCATTGTTCTATGTAGCACTGTAGCTCTTGATCCGGGGAAACGCTGTCTCATTTCACTGTGTGCTTTACAGCTGTATATTGTCGAAATGACAAAAAGAAACCTTGAACCATTGGTCAGTGCACCAATTTTATTAAGGAAATTACTATATCTCATGTCATAGGCTATGTGTAGTGTTCATTGCTGCCACTTCACTATCATTTAACTTTATATCGCAGCACTCTATTCCTACTTTTTTTTCCCTGTTGTATTATCTTGTATTGCTATTCTTAACTACCAAAAAATAGTCTTTGAGCTTATATCTATGCTAAGTGTGCTCTTCTGCTGCTGGAACACCTAAATACGAAGTCATTACAGAACACCACCACGACCAAAACTCCTGAGATCTACACTGTAGTGCAAATTACATATGAAGTATTCTATGAGAAAACAAAACATGAACACACAAAGTCACAACATGATCAAATGTGCTGTTACTTATTAATCTGTGTGGCACTGACAATAAGCCAAATATTGCTTTTCATCGATAATGTTGCTACTCTCCTTTGAGTTGGCATATGGCATTGAAGAAAATAATGATGGAATTGTTTCCTTAAATTTAGTGACCGCATTATCAGATAAACATCTGCTGTAATGGAACGTTTTGGTTGTTGTACAATGGTCAATTACTGTAAATTCAAATGTTATTAAAAAATGATCAGAGAGAAAAGAGTTTTGTTTAAAAACAATGAGATGCTCAATTTCTATGCCATACGTCAAAACAAGATCCAGGGTGTGATTAAAACGGTGGGTTGGCTTATTTATATTCTGAGCAAAACCCACTGAGTCTAGCAGTGAACTAAAAGTAGAGCTGAGGCTGTCGTTCTCATCATCTACATGAATATTAAAGTCACCCACTATAATGATTTTATCTGCACTGAGCAGTAAGTCAGTTAAGAACTCTGAGAATTCAGTTAGAAACTCAGAGTAAGGAGCGGGTGGTCGATATACGACAACTAACAGAACTGGTTTCTGCGCTTTCTGGTTCAGGCTAAGACTAAGGCTTTCAGATGATTTATAACTAAGTTTTGGTCCACTCCTCCCCCTCTGCCTGTACTTCTAGCTATATGAAAGTTCACATGGCTGGGGGGAGTCGATTCATTTAGACTAACATATTCTTCATGCTGCAGCCAGGTTTCAGTCAGAAACATTAAATCAATGTGTTGATCAGTTATTAGATCATTGACTAAAAGAGACTTAGATGATAAAGATCTAATATTTAATAGTCCACATTGTTTGTTTTTTTTTGTTCTGAAGATGTTTTATTAATCTGGATGAGGTTGTTATGAACAGCTCCTCTGCTGTTAATTTTAGGCTTATAAAATCTAGATCTAGATCTGGATGGTCGGGGGGCAGACACAGTCTCTATGGTATATATTCTAGGTGGCAGCCCTAAGGAAGCAGCAGAGAAGCGTGTAAGACTGCAACTCTGCTTCCTGGTCTCACCTCTGGACTGTCAGGGGTTCTGCTGACTAATAAATCTGGCCATATTTCTAGATAAGAGAGCTGCTGAGAGCTGGTTGGCCTCAACCCACTCTGCTGCACGTTTTGAATCACGCAGAATCTGCACTTCAAGCAAGTCCTAATGTAAAAGGACGATTTACCATTTATAAAAACACTAACTTTTGTTGTGGACATTCACAAATATTTACAGGCTTTCACACACATCTCTCCTCTGTGGCAGCACTAACAACAGAAACACTGCAGCTGTATATGAACAACAAAGCTTTCTTTTCAAAACATGAAATTTGAACAAATAAAACATATTTACAAAAACATGTTTGGAACACTTGTCTCACAATCTGAAAAACAGACCAAAAAGTGAACTACATATACCTTCATGTGTTATGTTTTTGGTTATTTTATATATATATATATACATATATATTATTTATGACTAAAACTCTGAACAAGTGTCTAAATGCCATTTTCTGAAAAAGAAATCCTCCGTTGGTAAAATGTGCCGCTCTCCTCCGTGTTTCTGAGAGAAGTTGTTTCTTTGATCTCAAATGTGAACAAACTCACATCCTGCGTATTCTCTTCTACTTTTAAAAGTGACCTATATCAAATAACTGCATCAGTAATGATTTCTATATGAGTTTACAGCTGCTATACTGATGAGGAACACAAGAAACCATGCATTTACACTTTTTGTGGATAATAAAAATCAGCAACAACAGCAACAGCATCAATCTTAACTGACGATCCCTGGTGGAAAATGGCATTGTAAATGCCTTCTTTTAATAAAACCGACTTTAGGTGCATTACCGCCACCTACCAGACTGGATGCTTTTGGTTTTTTTTTAATCGTCACTTCCTGTCCTCACAATAGAGGTGTCTCACAGGAGAGGCTGCACCGGAACTGACCTGCCAGTGGAGGTTTGCAGCCAGGTGCCGCTCACTATTTACAGGAAAGCAAATTTTCTGCCTCTGGAGGATATTCTAATCATAATCTGATTTAGCATTATAAAGACTGAACAGAACTAAATTTCAAAACCATTCATCAAACTTTCACCAATATTTACAGGATCTGTACAAACTCAAAACACACAACATAAATAATGAAAAAAAAACACTATTCAGGGCTCCAGACTAACTTTTTCACTGGTAGCACCAGTATGACCCACTTTCTCTTTTTGTTGCACCTCCCACCTGGTCAAAGGCAAAACATACGACTTGCTGAATATTTTCTTATCGATAGACCCTACGATTTACAGATGCTCCCTAAATGCGGCACATAGCAGGCTGCCGTAGATAGATGCTGTTTGGTGGCTGTGGTGTGCTCTGACAGTGCCCAAAGTTACTTTAAAAATAGTAAACTAGAGCGTCCTCTTGTCAGATTTGGCCAAGGTTAAACCGAGTTACATGTATTCTACATGCAGTCTTTTCAATGAGCAGTCTTTTCTCCATTGACAGCATGGCCAATGCATCAGGCCGTCACGCCAGTGGATGTGAATTGGTAGAAGAGGAGGGTAAAGGCTGTGTGACGGTGTCAGAAAGCGCAGCCATAAGAACATCAAAGGACAGTTTTGATATCCAACCACAGAAGACAAGAACAAATCAAAACAAAATTAATTGGCTTACAGCAAAAGTGGACAGCACCGAGCTGCGCCCCGTGAGAAGTCTGCAACTGTCAATCAGAGTCCAGGCCGAGGTCACATGATCACGAAAAGTTTTGCATGCTACATACACACTCATGTGGCCGCGCCCCGCATCCAGGAAGTGTAGAATTAGTAAACACGCAGTAAAGACTAATTTTAAATCTGTTAATAATGCAAATATTGTTAATGTAGCAAAATAATATGAAGGTTATTATTAATTTTAGGATTATTTTGTTACAATTAATTTAAATTAAATTTTACGTTTGAGAAGTACTTTTTATCTTGTCATTAGTAGTTGGGGGGGGGGGGGGGGGTATTAACCAGCCGCCGCTGTAATGAAGGTAACATTTTAGTTGGTTTTGACAGCAAACTGGTCACAAGATGTCTGGAAACAAATAGAGATGACTGAAACATGGGAAGGAAGTGGAAGAACAATTGGTACAAAACATCTACAAGACATTTCTGCTAAAGGAGCTGATAAAAAAGAATAAAATAAAAGTCTGTCTTTTCCACTAAAGGAAATCCTTCAATATAAAATAAACCAAATCTGAAAAAATTTACCAAGTGACCCACTCAGAATCTGCTGATATTTTATGTACACAATACATATATTGCATATTTAATGAAGTAATGCCAAATTTTACCATCATATTGTGAGTATTTTCAGCAAGAGTATGATCTTCACACCAACCAACATCTCAACGAGGATGAGATAGAAACATGGCAACAGTAGTAAAGGTAATAAAACAGATGAAGCATTTGGAAAGTGAATGTTTCTTTCATCAACTGACGCTCCATCAACAACATAAACAGTTCTACAGAAACACTGAGATTTCTTTCTCATGAGGTCAGAGTCAGTGGGCACGGCTAAGTGGACGGTCATCGCCACTGTGTGTTTTAATGAGAGCTGACAAGATGGAAATAGGCTTTCAAAGGAGCTGGCACAGGAGATTCTTCTCATTTAGGTGTCGGATGAGCAGTAAGAAGCTGCAGTTTCGCAAAGACATTGAGGTGAGGACGCATCACAGTGATGTCATATTGCACCAGGGCGTAGCTAAACAATCAGACTGTGTGGCACAACCTTTCTCTGAAATACTATGAAAGTGAATTTTAACTAACTACATTCTCAAAAATGTTTCACTACATGTCTTGCTGGAGCCGGAGTCAAATGATCAGTGGCATCAGTTTTTTCTTTATAATGAGGACAATGCCTGTACCCTGTACTTCTATCGTCTATTTTAATTGTGAATGTTCATGGCCCACAGAGGTAGAATCCAAATAAAAAACTCCCTTCAGGAATAATTGTTGCTTCTGATGCTTTACTTTACAGGTGCAGAATTTCCTAAACAAGACTAAAGCTTGAATGAATTGCAACTGAAATGGAGCAGATAGTGTTGGAGTAGAAGCTCAAAAATACTGTTACTTTTACCAAAATGATGGCAATGTAAAAAAAACCCAAAAAAACAAAAAGCGATAGTAAGGGAACTGACAGAGTCTGTTCTCGGACTGGTAAAGCTATGAAAACAAGAAAACAACATATTGCTTCACTGACAGAATACTGGGTCTTGCTACAACCTATTACATATTACTACATAAATTAACATGCCATGTTTACACAATGCATTAGTACAAAGTGGACTACAGTTGCTGCAGTCTGTGTTGCTGCAACGTGTAATTACATTTCTGGAGAGGATCCCCTCAGGTTATAGCAAAGATTCAACACAGAAGAGTAAATGAAAGGTAAATCTCATTTAAGTAGCTCTGTGAAACACTTTGAGCTACACGATTTAAAAAGTAATTAAAGAGACCTATTCCACCATTTACTTAGATGCATGGTTGCAAGATAACAAATCTAATTAACTAATTTAGATAAACCTTTTAAGTTGCAAAAATTATTTGATGGGTTGGTTTAATATCAAATATTATAGCAACTTAATATTGTGTGTAATTTAAAAGAGATTTCTTTGCTAGTTGATTTTAGTAAATTTAAGAATATTTAACTTTATTAAATTGGTTTGATTACAACATTTTTCTTCACCTTTACTTGAGGATTCTAAGTCCCCTTCCGTCCCTACCTTCTAAACATTTAGAATTAACAGACCTGACGGAAGCTGAACGAGGAGAGAGGCGAAGCAGAGAGGAGGGTTAGTTGGTGGAATCGGGGAGGGGATGAAGGTTGGCGTCGCAGACACAATGGTGGGAAGGCTGGTGGTGACGAGTGGCTGACGCTGGGAAAGCTAGGGAGGGGAAGGCGAGCGGAGCAGATGCCGGTTGGCGGACGGAGTCGTGGCTGATGATTGGCATCGGGACAGACGGACTGAAGAGGACGGACAGGCGGCAGGAAGGTGGGCGTGAACGGCGGCAGAACTGGTAAATGGTTCGATGGTGTGGCGTTGGAGCATCGGCCGACCGCAGCTGAAATACCAGCAGACAGAAAGGTCACAGCTGGAGTGGACCAATCCCGAAGTACCAATCAGCAGATTGGTAATTAGGCACACCTGCCTGCATGCTACCGCCAGCCGTGCTGGAGCCCACGAGAGACAGAGAGAGAGAGAGACAAAGAGCAAGAGATAGAGGGAGAGACAGACAGAGAGCGAGACAAAGAGCAAGAGATAGATAGAGGGAGAGAGATGAAGAGCAAGAGACAAACAGAGAAAAAGAGAAAGAGAGACATGAGGGCAGGGGCCGAGGCTGCGGGGTCATGACAACAACGTTATGACTTCAAGCTGATATACACACCAGTCAAGCACACTGTGCTTGCTGATGCTCTCTCCAGAGTCACAACACAGAGTGATGTAAATAGTGTGAGTTCCACAGAGATTGATGTGACGTTTGATGAAGAAAGTCATTTTCTTTTATTTTGATGGCCACAGACCCCTGATTCCACCCCCTGTTGCCATGTGTTTTCCCATCACCTTTTGTCATGTGTTTTCCCACCTCCTGTCACAGACCCCGATTCCACCCCCTGTTGTTCATTGTCCCCTTACTTCTGGCCATTTGATTAGCAACTGTATGCTATCAGACCCCCGACTCCACCACCTGTCTGGTCACCAAACTCCGATTCCACCACCTGTGGTTCATTGCCCCCCCTTACCTCCGGTCATTTGATTAGCAACTGTATGTTAATTTACCTCCATTACTTCTGTATTTACATGCAGGCCCCTCCCTACCCTCTGACTTACAGTATAAATGTGTGACTGCAGAAGTTCAGGGTCGGTTCACCTTTACAGACTCATGCTCTGTGTTGGTGAGCCCACCGTATACCGGAATACTAATAAGAGGAGGACTATTTGATGGAGACCACCCGCCTGGAGGACTGGTGCAGAGACAACAGCCTCCTCCTGAACGTCAGCAAGACCAAAGAGCTGATTGTGGACTACAGCAAGAAGCAGCAGAGGGCATACCACAAACTCAGGATCAGTGGGACAGAGATGGAACAAGTGGAGAGCTTCAAGTACCTGGGTGTTAACATCACGTAGGACCTGACATGGTCCTGTCACATCAACACCCTGGTGAAGAAGGCTTGACAGCGTCTCGACCTTCTCAAACGCCTGAGGGACTTTAAGCTCCCTCTCAAGGTGCTCAGGAACTTTTACACCTGCACCGTTGAGAGTGTTCTGGCCTGGAGCATCACCACCTGGATGGTGAGACTGTTTTGGCTGGGAGCATCACCACCTGGATGGGTAGCAGCACCCAGCAGGACTTCTTGGCCCTGAGGAGGGTGGTTCGCTGAGCTGAGCGCACCATCAGAACCACCCTCCCCAACCTGCAGGACATTTACACCAAATGATGCAGGTTGAAGGCCAGGAAGATTGTGAGTGACCCAACCCCCCCTAGCCACAGACTGTTCTCTCTGCTGCCGTCAGGGCGGTGTTACTGCTGCCTGAAGGCAAACAAAGAGAGGATGACGAGGAGTTTCTTCTCTCAGGCAGTCTGCCTGCTGAACCTCAAACAATAGACAATCAAACTGGTTGCTTGCACTTTCACCTTGTATATATACATTTATATAATGTATTATTTCTTTATTAATTCCATCTTCTTTTGCACTGTTTGAAAATTTGATTTATTTAGTTTGCTTATTTTTTTTATTATCCCTTTTTCTCTCTGTGTGTGTTTATTCTTATTTTTATTCATTTCTTAATATTGTTTCGGTGTGGAACAGTACGCAAAGCATTTTACTGCGCGTTATACCATGTATGACTGTGTTTGTGATAAATAAAGACCTTGAACCTTGAACCTTAAACACCCACTACAGCAAACTTCACATGAGGACTATGGGTAGAATTTCTTCAACACGTTCCATGTCAACTTGATCGTTGAATCACTGCCTGTGTCTGATGTGAAATCTAGCCAGATTGCTGCGGAAACACAGAAAGATACAATCTTGCAGAGAGTCATCAAAAATATGGATGACGCCTGGCCAAAAGGTGACTGTCAACAATACTACAACATCAGAGCAGAGCTGAGTGTTGTGAACGGATTGTTATTGAGACAAGACAGAATTGTCATTTCAGAGTCACTTAGACCTGAGATGCTAAAACGGCTGCATGAGGGACACCTCGGCATGAAGAAATGTAAAAGAAGGGCCAGAACATCTATGAATAATTTTGGTAAAATTAAACTGCATTAGTTTAAGTGTATTTTGACAGTATTTCAGTGCAGTGTGCTTTTAAGAAATAAGGGGATGTAGTGATAGGTGTAAGTACCTGCTCATACCAGCAGAGGGCTATGACTTATCTTAAGCCGTGTACGTGCAGAGTGTAGAATAAGATAACCACATGATGGATGTTGTATGAGTTGTACTGAGAGCTGCGGATTAAAGAGTTGAACGATTCGAACCCAGTTTCTTCATTATATTAGAAACAACACATGCAGGGCTTTTCTTTCTGACGTACTGCAGCTGGAGTGCCATGTTGAGATGCAGTATGTCACAACACTCTCCACCACACCTATGTAAAAAGTCCTGAGGATGCTGGCAGGGAGAGAGACTTGTTTCAGCTTCCTCAGGAAATGTAGTCTCTGTTTGGACCGTTTGATGATCGCTGCAGTGTTCTTATTCCAGCTCAGGTCCTGCGAGATTTGCACTCCGAGTGTTACGTGCAGAGTGGAGGATATGTGTGTGCATGTGGGTCTCCCTCTCCACCTCTCTCCTACAGGTGATTATCGGAAGATTGGCAACACCTGTGGATTTCCTGCTGATGTCACCTGTGAGCTCCTGAGGAGTGGGTGATTGGCTCATGCTCTGGCCGGTTGTCCAATCGGGTGGAGGATTCTCCTATATAAGCCCTCATGCTCCTTTGGTCGCTCTCTGCCTCTTGTCTGCTGTCATTTTGCATGTTGCTGTCAGCTTTGGAAGGTTTGTGGTAGGAAGGTGTTCAGCTGAGGTAAGATTGGGTACCCTATACATGTACACACGTAGTTCTCTTTATGTTACATGCACTAGGTTATGGGTTGTTGCCACTATGTAAGTTTTGTGTTGCTATCACTTTTAGATAAGACAGCCAGGCCTTTTGTTTTCGTTTTCTTTTCATTCAGAAAGATTTGAGTTAAGCCCTGTTTTGTTATATTATTTCTTTGATTTGGCACGACCCCACAGCTGACCCTTCCCCCACACTTTTCTTGAAACTTTCATTTTGTTGTTCATTTAATTTATTCAATAATTGTAAATAAATAACTTGTTCTTCACTGCCATTCACTCTGCTTGTGAGTTCTTCCATATTGACAGTTGGAGTTACGTACTTGAAGCAGGAACGTAACACCGAGGAACTTGATGTTCTCCACTCTCTCCACTGTGCAGCCGTTGATGCTAAGGGGAGCATGCCTAGGATGTGACTGGAAGTCGATGATCATCTCCTTCGTTTTGAGCAGCAGGTTTTTCTTACTGCACCAGCCCTCTAGGTGTATCACTTCATTTTGTACATTGATTCTTTGTTCCTGCGAATAAGTTCCACTACTGTGGTATCATCAGCAAACTTGATGATCTGGATCCCTTCATGTGTGGCTGCACATTCCTGTGTTAATTGATCAGATTTATCTAGACACTCAAAAATGCTTTACACTGTCAATTATTCATTCACACACATTCATTCTGGTGGTGGCAGATACGATTGTAGCCATTGTAGCAGACTGACAGAGGCCACCACCTCAAACAGTCCATTAATACACATTCACATCAGGCAAGGTGGGTGAAGTGTCTTGCCCTACTGATCATTGACCTACCCGCTCTACCACCTGAGCCACAGCTGCCACCAAGCAGTGTAAACAACAGTGGACTGAGTACACAGCCTTGAGGAGATCCAGTGCTCAGTGTGATGGAGTTGAAGATGTTCTTTCTGACTCAGACATACTGGGGTCTTTCTGTCAGAAAGTCCAGGACCCAGAGACATGTGGCGGTATCCAGGCTGAGTAGGAGGAGTTTCTCTATTGGTCTCTGGGGGATGACAGTATTAAATGCTGAGCTGAAATCAATGTACAGGATTCTAGTGTAGGTGTCTTTCTTTTCCAGGTGGGTGATGACTAAGTGTAAGGTGGTGGACATTGCATCCTCTGCGAAGCGGTTTGGACGGTATGCGAACTGAAGGGGGTCAAGCGATGCAGGAAGGCAGCTGTGATGTGTGATTTGACAAGCCATTCAAAACACTTCATCCCAATTGGTGTCAGTGCGATGGGGCGATAGTCGTTCAGACAGGCTACAACTCATTTCTTTGCCACTGGAACTATGATGGATGTTTTGAAGCAACTGGGGACAATGGACTGACTGAGGGAGATGTTGAAAATGTCAGTCAGCATATCTGCCAGCTCGTCAGCGCAGACTCTGAGCACAGAGTGAGATGTTGTCCGGTTCTGTTGTCCACTTCTGTCGCTTTTCGTGGGTTGACCCTGGCTGGGGTCCTTCGTGTGTCTGCTGCGTTGATGATGAAAGTTGGCCTGACAGATGAAGGAGAAGGACCAGCCCTCTCTCTGATTGTTGGGTTCGATGCTTTAAAATGTGCAAAGAAGTTGTTTAGCCTGTCTGAGAAGAGAAGCATCATTGTCGTCGACCCCCTGCCTGGCCTTGTGGTCCGTCAGTGCCTGGACTCCCTGCCACATCCGTCTGGTGTTTCCTGTGTCACAAAGGTGTTCCTGGATTTTCTCTGTGTAGGTGCGTTTCGCAGCCTTGCTCCCTTTTGAGAGCTCAGATCTGGCTGAGTGAAGAGCAGTCCTGTCTCCCACCCTGAAGGCTGCATCACGGGCCGTCAGCAGCTGGCACATCTCTGCAGTTATCCAGGGTTTTTGGTTTACATGTGCTGTGAAGGTCTTAATGACAGTGACATCCTCTGTGCACTTTGCGATGTTGCTGGTTTCCGCCTCAGCATATTTCTCAACATCAGTCTGATCACCCTGGGAGGCTGCTGTTTTAAAAACCTCCCAGTCAGTGTCCATAACAAGATGGCGCCGCAGATGGCAGCCTGGGTGAGGAGCTCCCTGGTGCTTTTGTTGTTTTTGCTTGTTTTTTCTGCCATAAGCCACTCTGTACATCTCACTTTCACAAGAAACAAACTTTTCACTATCAGGCAACATACACCTGATGTTTTTCAGCCATTTTTTGAAAATTCAAACCTTTTACTAGCCATTTTGGTTGGAGGAGCAGCGGTCCTCGACAAGTGCTTCAGACGGCGCAGACGCGCTTGTAGAGGACCGCTGCTTCTCCAACCAAAATGTCCAGTTTAAGACTGCTCTGCTGAGCATTCACCTGGTAAACGTCCGCTCCCTTCCCAACAAGACTGAGGAACGACTACTCTTGACACCATAGACTGTATAAAAGATGGACGTAGATTCCGTGACGTCACCCGTTGGTTTTTGCACTGAGAAAATGAAGCCAGGGTTTTGCTACTTCCTGGTTGACATCTTGGATTTTTGGAGCCAGTGACACAAAAATCGTCGGAGAGGGGCGGAACCATAGGAGCAGCGATTGGTCAGACGGATTGAGAGGCAGGCCCTCTCGCCCGCCCACATTTACCGCCTTCTGCTCGCTTCATCTGTATGGTCACTGCCGACTGTCAATCAAGCCAGCCACGCCCCTTGCTCCGCAAAATGTTGACGATTTTTTAAAAATTCAGTATTGATTTATTTTCAGATTGGCCACCTGATCTCTGGACTTGACCATGAAAAGTAATAAAAACAAAATCCTGAGCTGGAGGAATGCAATATTTTATGATCTGTGATCACTTCTTTTCCAATTCATTTCTATGGGAGCCAGGGCTTTTTGGAGCCAGGTTGGCTTCATTTTTCGGAGCCGGTTGCTACGTCCATCTTTTATACAGTCTATGCTTGACACGGACTAACAGGGACTTTTCCAACTCTGCGGCTCTGTGTTTCATGGAAACCTGGCTGAACGGGACCATCCCAGACAGCGCACTACACCTGCCGGGTTTCCAGCTGATCCAAGCGGACCGCATCACGGAGGCTACAGGGAAAACAAGAGGAGGAGGATTGTGTTTTTATGTGAACGAAGGTTGGTGCAAAGACATGACAACTCTGAAGATGCTGTGCTGTCCCAACTTGGAAGCGCTCTTCATAAACTGCAAACCGTTGTATTCGCCGCAGGAGTTTTCCTCATTCATCCTGGTCAGTGTCTACATCCCTCCTGACGCCTGTGTGAGCGCAGCACTGCAGCTCCTGGCTGAACAGGTCACTGACACAGATCAGCAGCACCCAGATTTGCTTATTATTATCCTTTGGGATTTTAATAAAGCCAAATTAACCTGTGAACTGCCCAAAAAAGACAGCACATTTCATGCGCCACCACAGACAATGTCACACTGAACCACTGCTACACCACCATGAAGGATGCCTACCATTCAGTCACCAGAGCAGCTGTGGGACTCTCCGATCACTGTCTGATCCATCTCATCCCTGTCTACAGGCAGAAAGTGAAAACTGTCAAGCGTGTGGCGCAATCAGTGAGGAGATGGACCAAAGAAGCAGAGCAGCACATGCAAGCCTGCTTTGACTGCACAATTGGAGTGTCTTCGAAGCTGCTACTGACAACCTGGATGAGCTGACCATACATCAGATCATACATCAGCTTCTGTCAGGACTTGTGTATTCCCACCAGGACTCACTTAAGCTTTAATAACAACAAACCATGGTTCAATGCCAAAGTGAGACAGCTGCGTCAGGCCAAAGAAGAGGCCTACAGGAGAAGGGACAAAGTGTTGTTCAACCAGGCCAGGAACACACTGACAAAGGAGATCAGTGCAGCCAAGAGGATCTACTCTGAGAAGCTGAAGAGCCATCTTTCAGCAAATGACCATCAAAGGCCTGAAGAACATCACCAACTACAAGCCACCACCCTCCCACCCCCGTAGGGAGCCAACAACTTGCTGACAACCTGAGCCAGTTCTACTGCAGGCTCAGAAAGATCTTGACACCCCACACCCACACCGACCATCTCTCTACTCAGCCATCAACACCTCCTGCAGCCCTGCCCCTCCTACTTTCTGACACTCAACCTGCAATCAGGATCTATAACACCTGCAACACCTCAACAGACCAGGGACCTACGCAAGGATTCTGTTTGTGGACTTTAGTTTGGCGTTACGATCATCCCAGACCTCCTCCTGCCCAAACTCACCCAGCTGTCTGTCCCATCCCCCACCTGTCAGTGGATCACCAGCTTCCTGACAGCAGCACGTGAGGCTGGGCAACTTCACATCCAGCACCCGCACCATCAGCACCAGCACCCCACAGGGAAGTGTTCTCTCCCCACTGCTCTTCTCCCTGTATACCAATGACTGCACCTCCTCACACCCCTCTGTGAAGCTCCTGAAGTTTGCAGATGATACCACTGTTATTGGGCTCATCCAGGACGGTGACGAGTCTGCTTACAGAGAGGAGGCAGAGCAGCTGGCTGTCTGGTGCAGTCACAACAACTTGGAGCTTAACATGCTCAAAACAGTGGAGATGACAGTGGACTTTAGGAGGAACCCCCCTGCATCCCTCCCCTTCACCATCCTAAACAGCACTGTGGCCACTGTGGAGTCCTTCAGGTTCCTGGGTACGACCACCTCCCAGGACCTGAGATGGGAGACCCACATAGACTCTGTGGTGAAAAAGGCCCAACAGAGACTGTACTTCCTGCATCAGCTGAGGAAGTTCAACCTGCCACAGGAGCTGCTGAAACAGTTCTACTCAGCAGTCAATGAGTCTGTCCTATGCTCATCTTTGACTGTCTAGTTTGGTTCTGCTACTAAATCTGACACAAGGAGACTGCAACGGACAGTCAGGACTGCTGAGAGGATCATCAGTGCCCCCCTGCCCTCCCTCCAGGACCTGTAGTCCTCCAGAGTGAGGAAACGGGCAGGAAATCCTCAGGGACCCCTTCCACCCACAATCACGTTGGTGAATTCCCTCGGCAGGTAGAATGGCCGGCATTTCAAAATAAGAAACTCTGCCAACTGAGAGCA
This sequence comes from Stegastes partitus, assembly GCF_000690725.1. Classification (NCBI taxonomy): domain Eukaryota; kingdom Metazoa; phylum Chordata; class Actinopteri; family Pomacentridae; genus Stegastes; species Stegastes partitus. The sequence continues at coordinate 292,780 of NW_007577993.1, forward strand.
GTGTTTAGAGGCTAACGTGGCATTTACACACCAGTCTTTGTTAATATAGATGCACAGCCTGCTGTGGTGGAGGTTCTTCTCGGCAGCTGGATGCAAAAGTGTCTTGGATAACACTAAAATGTTAGCAGAAGTTCAAATGAGAAGGGTCACAACAGCTAAGAAAAATCAGCCTTGGCCAAGGATAAAATGCACAGAGTGTAAGTTTATTCAAGCGTTCAGCAAAGCAGAACACTGTCACAAACTGAGCCCTCTAGAAAGACTGAAGATGTCTCAAAACCGGTCTTCTTTTATAGCAAAATAGGTGGGTATCGCCCCACCCTCCTTTTTCTTTAATTTTCGCTCCCAGAACTGTTATCTAATGGAGGAAAAGTCTCACCATATGGTCAGTAATAAAGATTGGGTTAATGTATATGTGCCTGTTCTTTCCCACTGGTAGGTTTGTTGATCATCGATATACATTTTTTAAAAACATTTCCTGTAACAGCTCTTCTACAAGATAGCTGTCATGGATAACCTTTTAATTACGTCTAAGCGCGACTCTGTGCAAACACAACACCGGGGAGGCCCACTCTGTTGCGAGGAAACCTCACAGCTATAGGCCTTCTGGACTTTGGTCTTTATGGATTTGTGGATTTTCAGCCTCCACAAGCCCCCCACCTCTTTATCAGAGCAAGCTGCCTGTCTGTCCTCCCGGAACAATGTCATCCCCTCCAGCTGTGTGGCCGTCTGGGATGTTGCCATGGAGTCATGTTTCTGTTAAAGCAAACACACAGCAGTCCCTCCACTCTCTGCCGGCTTTTCTCAGCAAACATAGCTTGTCCAGCTTGTTGTCGAGGGAGTAGACATTAGAGAGTAACAGCGATGGTACTGCTGGTCTGGAGGGGGTTAGCCTTTAGCCTAGCATGGATCCCAGCGCTCTTCCTCCTCCTTTGTTTACATTCACATCATTTAAGCTTCCTTCTCTCTCGGGTAACTGCCGGTGTAGTCTCTGATAGGACTCCGTGTTGGCATAGTATGTCCAAATCACAACCGATTGCTGAACATTAGGACAGTGAACGTCGATAAAATTGCGGCAAAGTCTCTCGGCTGTAAGTTTTGCGGAATGAACGTCTGGGATAGGCAAGACACTCAAAACGTTCACTCTTGCTGTCTTCTGAAGGGGCCGCTGTGTCCATGCGCACCACCATCACCATAACAACATAATGACAGTAGGTACAGTATTTATGCAGGTTGTTTCAGACTAAGGTAAATGTAACATTGAGGACTGTGAAAGTCACAGTCATATATAGGATGATGCTAGCCTACTGTGTATATTTTGTGCACATTTTCATTGTATGTATTAAAATTAAAAAATTAAAAAATAATTCATTAAGTATTGCAGGTGGAAAATTTGGCATTTTGATAAAAGCAAAGTGTGACAAAGCAAAATGGAAACAGAAACTTCCTCAAAGTCATACATCAAACAGCACATTTTCAACATTCCTTTTCACTGTTTCAGGTTTTTAAATGATTTCATTCTTTAAATGATCTCATCTTGTTGCTTGCTCTTCTTCTGCAATGGCAAAATGGCACTGACTGGAGGAATCGTGGCACCAGATGTTTATCTTGACAAACTAACTTCTTTCCCATGGTTTTTTTTTTTTTTTTTTTTTTAAATTTGCATTACGTTTAGATGGAAACCCAATTATTTTTTGTTGTTTGTATCGAGGTACCTTTGACAGGCTCACATAAAATTTTCCTCAGCTTGTCAATGCAAGAATGGCAATTCATTGACATTTAAAACATTTTTCTGGCTCTAATTTTTATGATCAGTATTACTTTTATAATCACAGTCACATACTCACAAATTATGTGTTATCTCGAAGTGAGTTGTGAAGGGTGCACCTCAGGCACATCTCTGGATGTCCACAGAAAGTGGGCTGCGGCCCCTTATGGTGTTGATGAATTGTAGATTTGGACAGCCATCAGCACTCAGAGACTTCCAACGAACGCGCCGGTGAAGTTCACAAGTCTGCAGGGGCAGCAAAGTCTGAACAATAGCATTCAGCTCATGTGAGATAAAAGACAAGATTCAGTGACTTAATGTTGATGGTATCTTTCGAGCAGATTTTTGATGATTTCCTGTTCTGTGTATTAAAGTGGGCTAATGCTGCTGAAGAGCAGAAGTAGGCCAGAATATAAAGTTAATAAATAAAAGAGGATAATGTAAGAGCAGTGAAGCCTCAAAGAGCTCAGCCTACATTCTGCTCAGTATTTTTAGTTCATCTGAAGCAAGAAAATTGATGCATTCACTCAGTGAATTCAACAGGAAAATGTGTGAATGCTCCAGTTTGACACAAACTGTAACAGGTGAGACTGTAACACTTGTCAGTTTGGAGTCCAGAGGAGCACACTGTGGACAATAATCAAGCGTATAGAAATCTGACTGTGTATTTGCAGTACACCACTTCAACACTGCAAAACACACTCGTGCTTGTTATTTTTTGTGTGGTAGCTATCGGTGTTATCTGAAGGTCAGAACCTGATTATAAGGCTTCGATATCAAATCATTATCTTGTGATTAATTGCCTCATTATGTGAAGATACCAAACCACTGCTGAGATCACAACTTCATTATGTCATTGTCTCAAAGCATCGTCTCAAGATTAAATCTTAATTATCTGATTGCAGACGTATTTGTTTAGCTTAGATTTTCAGTGCAGTTTGTTTAAGTCTTTTTTCAAATCTTTTCAGAGATTTGATTCAGTGTATAAATGTACAGCCACACACTTTTTAGACTTTCACGTTTTCTCTAATCACAAGTTTCAACTTCTTTTCATTTTATTACTACAATTTTGTCTGTTTAATATATATACTGTATATTTTCTTTATTTGTTGTTTGCTCTATGTACAATATTATATAAGTAAAGTTGTATCAGCTCTCAGACATAGAGACAACAGAGAAGCTTGGATTTCAACACACACAGATGGAGTGTGACTCCATTCTCCTCTGGTGGCCGACAAGGTCCAAACGCATTGCAATGCGTCTCAGTTAGAGAAAACAGCTACAAATACAGAAACGATGCAAATTCACAAACTCAAACACAAGTCTAAGCGAGGTACAAAAAGAGGAACGTGGTGCTAATGAAAATAACATGCTGAAAAAAACGAAGAAAAATGCATCATCATCAAACGCGCTGCTAATAGTGAAACGAGGCAAAACGATTTCAAAACAAGAAACGATCTTCAAATGAAAAATGCGGAATAACCGACTCCAAATCTGCAGGGGGCGCTCTCAGCATAACAGCTCAATGGAGAGACACACGGGATGGAGAGAGAGACAGAACAGCGGACGTTTTTTCAACATTCAGCAGGAACGGTAATGTGACTTTTATTGTTTATATTTCAATATTATGTTAATATCACTGTACAACATTGAACAAAACGTGACATTTATTTTATTGTATTTTACACCAGACGTTACAAGGCTGAAAATGTGCATGTAGATTAGCCTGCTTAATAGTACATTAAAAAGAATGATCTCCACTGTCTGTGTATATGAAGAGGTAGTGAAGAGTATTAATACTCATAGCAATAACGTTACTTATCATGTTTCTCAGTTTTAGTTGTCTATATTATACTGACCTATCATCTTATTTTTTCCAGGCTACTATGTTTTGCCCTTACTGTGGACAAGATCTGGGAACAATTCACATGTTCTGTGGCTCAAATGTGCAATTTTTGGCAGAATATTCAGACAACAGTCAGTAGACTCATATCCAGTTTGTTAATAACACTGATGTAGTTCACACCACGTCCTTATGTAAAATATATTATATTTGACTTTTAACAGCTTGTGTTATGTAATAAAGTTACAGTGCTTGGTGATATAGCTAACCAAATCTTGAGGTGATCAGCTGTGTGTCATTGAGGTGCAGATAGTGAGTTTCACTGCTACAGGGTAGAAAATGAGCATTTATGCAGGTTCTGATGTTAAAGGACCTCCACTGCCCATCAGAAGCTAAGTGTTATAATTAAATAAAATTCGATCTCACTTTATGTTTGGCAGGTTCAGCATCACATATCGCCACAACAGAGGATCTGATAAAAAGATATTTTAATCACAGCTACAGCAATGCAGAAAGTTTGGATTTTTTGACTTCAAAACACAATGTTCATGTGAGCCTTCGCTCCCTGAAGAGGGAGCTGAAAAGTTTGTTTGTATCCAGACAAAAAGACTACTCTCCTCTTGCCACTGTTCGTGCTGCCATACAAGAAGAGTTAAAGGGTCCAGATCAACACTATGGCAACCGTTCAATGTGGCAAACACTGCGCCTAAAGTACTCTCCGAATGTTAAGAGGGATGATGTTATGGCCCTGATGAGAGAACTTGATCCACAAGGAATTCGACTTCATGCAAGCAGAAAATTTGTTAAAAGAGTTTACAGTTCTGATGGACCAAACCATGTCTAGCATGTGGGTGGATATGATAAGTTAAAGCCATGTGGTTTTGGAATAAGTGGCTGCATAGATGGATACTCTCGAAAAGTACTGCGGTTGAGAAGCAGAGCAAGCAACAATGACCCAGTGGTCATTGCCCAGAATTATCTGAACTGTCTGTCAGAATGTGGAATCATTCAAATGCGACTTTGCACTGACTGTGGTACTAAAAATGGCACAATGGCGGCAATTCATTGTACCTTAAGATCATCTCACACTGATGACTATGCAGTCAATTGTACGGCTCTTCAATTGCAAACCAAAGAATTGAAAGCTGGTGGTCATATTTTCGCAAACAGAAGTGACATTATATGTATTTTTTTCTTGGTGTTTTACAAGCTAGAAACACATTTTAAAATGGACTTTAAAACAGACAATAGAATATTGTGGTCCTTGCATGTTTATTGTTTTTTGATGAACAACAAATTACATTTACCATTAAATTATAACATTTTAGACTGAATCACAATGAAATGCATCACCCTAATTCCAGTTTGTGTTTTTAGGTCAAAATTTTGGATGGACCTTCTGAATGATCTGAGAGAGAAATCTCTTCAATAGTAGTCACGAGCACACATGCCTCTTGCGATTTATTGCGATTATGGATGCGCTACAAAGTGACCTTAATGAATGCAAAGAAAACTGGAACACTCATACAATCAGACCTGTTAAACAGTCTCGTTGTCCATCTGGTAAACCAGAGGTCATGTACAACCTATCTCACAGGTTAGTTTGTAGTGTTTAACTTTTTATTTTCCCTGAAATAACAGCATAAAACATGACAATGAACAACATCATCAAAAGATGTGACAAATTCTTGCACTTACATCAAACTAGCAACACGTAACACTAAGACTAAGAATATATTTTCTCTCTCAGGTTTGGTGGAACTGACTGTGGGTTTCTAGTTTCACTAGAGGAACCGCAGCCATTTGAGAGTGAGGCAACACACAGTCCATGTGGAGATCGCCATCTCCAGGCACGCTTTGAGGAACTACAGAGACAAAGTGGTCTAATGGAGAAAATGACCTGGGAGACCTGTGTGGAACTTTATATCACATTGAAGAAAATGGCTGATTTGTAACAGAACTGAAAATACAGGTAATAACTGTTGAACTTTGAACTCTGTTAGGTTGTTATTTCAAACTGTTGTTGTATAACAGTTTGATATACAATAACAAAAATTAGTACAGTCCAAAACCAGGTGAGTTTTGTATTCCAAAGTCCATGTCCTTTTGAAACTCTTCCCAAGTCACTGACATTGGAATTTCCGTTGTGTTCACACAGGTTCTGCTGCATGGGAAGTGAGACACCCTTTGAAAAACCAGCTTTGGTCTCAGGTTAATCCCAGATGGAGGCAGAGAACTAAGTCCTGTGGCGAACATCAGGATGTCAGCGAGGGAAAATCCTGTTATTATATCTGAAAAAAATATGTTACAAAAATGTGTTTTATTAAACCTGTCATTCATAAAAGATGAGAGATATGGGCACAGTTGTATGAAATGCTACTGTAATAAACCTTCTGTATCAAGGAGATAGTCTCTCCAGAAAGCCAGCACTCTAGTTTCCTCTTGGCGTCTTGTGGTGCCTTGTTCACTGAGTTCAACCTCGAAAAGTTCCTCCAGTGTTGTGGATGTCAGCTGTTCTACACTTGAGCACATAAATGCCTTAAATATGGATGCATGCTGCTTCAAAGCATGAACCACATTAAGTGCTGAAAGTCCATCCTTGAAACTACAAAATATTCAGAGAGAAAAAACACAAAGAAAAAATTCTTAGAGTTCATGGACTGTAAATGCAGTTAACAGTTTTTGTTTGTTTGTTTGTTTTGCATAGAATAACAAGAAAATGATACCTGAATATAAGGTACATTCTTACACAGCCCAGACATTTAAAAAATGTGTTTGTTGGAGTTCTGTTGTTATTTTGACTCTGAGGGTGAGTTGGGGTTGCTGTTTGAAGATGTAGAAAGACTGGTCTTTAGTAAGATTTTTGTAATGTTGCACTCTAGCAATACAAATGAATATTAATAAACTGCTGGACAGTCCAAGAAAGAAAGTATGAAAAATATAAAGGGATTGCAGGAAATAGGGTAAATGTTAGCATAACAGCTTCCATTTTTTAATTAACTATTTATTATTTATTCATTCAACAAATATTTACACACACTAACCAAACATGATATAGTTGCAACTGTCCACCGGCTTACCTATAGTAGGCATTCAGTCTGTGAAGACTGTAACTGTTCCTGGGCAGTTTGTTGCTGTCCATCCTAATTAAAAATAATACATTTTTAAGTTAATCAGTTAATCACTCAGCATTGTTAACTGCTTAGAACTAATGCACATCATAAAGGATGGAGACAAAGGAATTTGGTTGAGTAAGTGAATTTTCAAAATTATTTTCTGGTATTTCACAAATTTATGCTAAGACAATCAATACTACTGGGGAAACTTACATGATGAGATTCTGGCTGTTGGCATGTGGGGGGTTTGGGAATAACAAATAATGCATGATTTTCCCTGCTCCACTACTGATTTTATAAAGCAAAATCATCATATGACAAAGGCAATTTTTACCCCTGCAAAATGTTCTCCATTCTTGGGTTGCTCACATTATCTGGAATGTCCCAGACCTGCAAACATAATATTAACACATATATAACAAATTTGATTAAATGCAATTTTCTGACTTAAAGTGGTAGTTCAACATTGTGGCAAATTGGCCTATTGCCATATTGTCTGCAGTCATAAGTAGGAACATTTCCTTCAATTATCAGTACCTCTGCTGTTTTGAGACGGGGGGCAGAAGCACAAGCCACTTAGTGAACAGAATGGAGGTGGACAGTATGAGTCTCTCTGTCCTTCAAATTATCAGATACATAATCCAACAACTCTGAACTGCTCTTGTGGACAAGTTGTGACCTGTACATTCACCTAAAGCACATACAGTGCAACTTATTTGCTTCATGTGTCATGTGTTACCCAATTATGCATTATTATTTCATGGTGTGGTGTATAGTCACTACTTGTCCACAAGAGCATTTTGAAGTAGTTGGATTGCTTATTTGATGAGATGGACTCTTACCATTCACTCCATGTTCTCCAAACAGCTCACCCCCGCCCAGGGTTTCAAAACTGATAGGTAAAGGTAATGTACCTAACAATAGGCCAGTTTGCCAAAATGGTGAACTATTGCTTTAACATGTATGCACTTACCAGTCAGGTACCAGCAGGCCAAGCGTGCGATAGCTCATGCGGTCACAGAGGCAAAAACTCGGCTCTGGGAGGAGTTCAGGGAGGCCATGGAGGAGGACTATTGGTCGGCCTTGAAGAAATTCTGGCAAACCGTCCTGCGCCTCAGGAGGGGAAAGCAGCTCTCCACCTACACTGTCTACAAAGCGGGTGGGGACCTCCTGACCTCGACTGAGGAGGTCGTCGGGCAGTGGAAGGAATACTTTGAGAGTCTCTTCAATCCTGACGTCACGTCTTCCGAAGAGGAAGCAGAGACTGTGGACTCAAAGCAAGAGTCCACAGTCCATACAATAAAATAGGCTGAAGTCACCGAGGTGGTTAGAAAGCTCCTCTGTGGCAAAGCTCTGGGGGTGGATGAGACCCGTCCTGAATACCTTAAGTCTTTGGATGTTGTGGGACTGTCCTGGTTGACACATCTCTGTAACATTGCGTGGCGGTTGGGGACAGTACCTCTGGATTGGCAGACCGGGGTGGTGGTCCCTCTGTTTAAGAAGGGGGACCGGAGGGTGTGTTCCAACTACAGAGGGATCAAACTCCTCAGCCTCCCCGGTAAGGTCTATTCCAGGGTACTGGAGAGGAGGATCCGACCGACAGTCAAACCTCGGATTCAGGAGGAGCAGTCTGATTTTCGTCCTGGTCGCAGCACAATGGACCAGCTCTATACCCACCATCGGGTGCTCAAGGGCTCATGGGAGTTCACCCAACCTACAAGCGGCCGAAATGAGTTTCCTCTGCAGGGTGGCTGGGCGCTCCCTTAGAAATAGATAGATAGATAGATAGATAGATAGATAGATAGATAGATAGATAGATAGATAGATAGACGCGGGAGGAGATTGAAGTAGAACCATTGCTCCTCCACGTCGAAAGGAGCCAGCTGAGGTGGCTCAGGCATCTTTTTCGGATGCCTCCTGGACACCTCCCTGGGGAGGTGTTCCGGGCGCGTCCCACCGGGAGGAGGTCTCGGGAAGACTCAGGACACGCTGGAGGGACTATGTCTCTCGACTGGCCTGGGAACGCCTAGGGGTCCCCCAGAAGAGCTGGAGGAGGTGTGTGCAGATCAGGACGTCTGGGCGGCTTTGCTCGGGCTGCTGCCTCCATGACCTGACTCCTGACAAAGTGGAAGAAGATGGATGGACTTACCACAGTGGTAGAGAGATCACTTTCCACAGATGGCAAGTTCACATGGACAACACTGTCATCTTCACTAGAAGACTGTCCAGCATAACCTTTGAAAAAATGTATTTAAACAAAAATTACCATAATGTTTTGAGTAATTAGCAGAATTTATCTTGCACAGATAAGATATATGTGGAAAGACTCTGAAAATCAAACCATGAATGAAATATGAAATGGAACACTTAAAGCTGGTTTCAAAATCCTCTGCAGTGCAAATGTACAGTGTTATCTTCTGGTAGGCCTTCCCTATTGCCTCCTTGTACTTCTGGACAGTGAAAGGGTCATCTTTTCCTGGGATGTTTATCACTTGTCTGCCATCAGGGTACAACAAAACATGAACAACATCCTGCATGTCCTGGTTAAAATCTAACTGTTTTTTAACAGCAGCAGCCAACAGCTGCTCTGATGACCAGTGATGCTGAATACCAAGAGGTAGTGACTTCCCTTCATGGGCGGCTGTGGCTCAAGTGGTAGAGTGGTTGTCCTCTGATCGTAAGATTAGCGGTTCGATCCCTGCCCCCTCCACAGTCGAAGTGTCCTTGGGCAAGACACTGAACCCGAAGTTGCTCCCAATGGCAGGCTAGTGCCTTGCATGGCAGCTCTATCGCCATTGTTGTGTGAATGGGTGAATGAGAAAACATTGGAAAGCGCTTTAAGTAGAAAAGCGCTATATAAGTGCAGTCCATTTATCATTTACTTCCCTCTTACAGGTTTTAGGGAGTCACCTGTCAACCTCCTCACGCTAACAAAAATCTGCAAAATAACACATAACTTAAATGCCAGTTGCTGAACCAGAATAGTGATAGAGAGGTGTTTTTGTATGTACAAGAACACGATCTGAACCTTTCAAGACCCTTTTAATCATTTTATGTCACGAAATCATGAATCTGTTTACCTGCACTGGTGCTAGGTTGTGCAACATCAACTTGTGCACGAGTGGCAGGTGTCTCCTCTTCGACATGCTTTAAAAAAGCTATGTTTTTGCCACATGCACAGCAAAAGGCAGGGCAAGCCGCGAGTGCAGAGCCACAGAATGGACAGTTGTAACCCATGTTTAAATCTGGCATAAATAAGTTTGAAAGATTAAGTCTGTTGAAAAAAAAAAAAAAAAAAAAGTCGCTGCCCCTTTAAGGGACCGGCGACACAGACGCAGCTCCTCAGTGACGTTGCAGCACACAGAGCTGAGGGAGAGAAACCAGAGGAAACGACCGTTGATTAATTAGCAGGAAAAGCAGTGGAAGTTACAGTTGAATTGTAGTTGAAAAACATAACTTACCTGGTCAGGAACTGACAGAGATTTTATTGGGAGCTAACCACATCGGTTTTGGTCAGGTTTTTTTGCTTGGTTGGAAGCTCGATCGGAGGGAGGATTGGTCTGCCTGTGCGGGCGTGCACATCCACAGACGGGATTCATGATGGCGAGCCAGATCCAGATCTTCAACTCGTCTTCCCCATCGCACCAGTGAAGGATTCTCCTGCGTGTGGTAACTCGCTACCAGAGCGGTAGAAGTATCGGGAACCAGTTGAACTGAACTGAACAGAACTGATTGGATTATTATTATTATTATTTTGTTTGGAATGAACTGAACCGAATTGAAACTTGAACTCACAATTGAACTTGAACTTGAATTTGAGGTGCCATACTTTTATTTTCATATGTTTCTATTTTTGAATGTGATTTGAATAATTGTGGTCCACTTTAGTTTTTTTATTTGTTACTTACCTTTCTATTGAGAACCTGCAGGGTATTTTTGTTTCATGTACTGTGTTTTATATCTGTATTTTTTTTTGTTCAGTAAATTGCCAGCCTTTTCTATTTAAGCAACGGTCTCTGGTGTCCTTGTTTTGCTCCCCACTCCTTAGAGCCTAGAACTGGTCCAGTGGCGCAGTTAGTGGTGTGACACCGGTGCTACAAACTTGGAAACCTGACCTGTGTAACAGGCCATAACACAATAAAACTCTCTTTAAATTCTTAAATCACAAAATAAATGTTTCACAGTTTCTGAGTTGTAACGGTACTGTTACGGTGTTTTTTCAACAGAAACTGGCGACTCACCAAAACCGATGTGGTTAGCTCCCAATAAAATGTCTGTCAGTTCCTGACCAGGTAAGTTATGTTTTTCAACTACAATTCAACTGTAACTTCCACTGCTTTTCCTGCTAATTAATCAACGGTCGTTTCCTCCGGTTTCTCTCCCTCAGCTCTGTGTGCTGCAACGTCACTGAGGAGCTGTGTCTGTGTCGCCGGTCCCTTAAAGGGGCAGCGACTTTATTTTATAATTTTTTTTCAACAGACTTTTAATCTTTCAAACTTATTTATGCCAGATTTTAACATGGGTTACATCGTACATCTGCAAAAAGGAAAAAAGACAGGGTTCAGGCTGTGATAAGAGGGCGTTTTTATGTACTATTAAAACAGGTGTTTTACGTCAATCTCTAATCATCTTTTCTTATTAAGCACGCTAATCTCCATGCAAATGTGCAGCCTTGTAACATCTGGTGTAAAATACAATAAAATAAACGTCACATTATGTGCAACGTTGTACAGTGATATCAATCAATCAGTCAAACTGTATTTATATAGGACTTTTCATACAAAGAATGCAGCGTGCTTCCCAAGATAAAAACATACAACAGAAATCCATCCATCCATCCATCCATCCATTATCTATACACCGCTTAATCCTCACTAGGGTCGCGGGGGCCTGGAGCCTATCCCAGGCGACTCAGGGCGAAGGCAGGGGACACCCTGGACAGGTTGCCAGTCTACCACAGGGCTAAAACAGAAATACAACATATATTGTTCTAGCTCTTGGAACGATTAAAAGGCCGATGCCAGAGGACCTCAGGATCCGCGAGGGTTGATATGATAAAAGCAGGTCAGATAAGTAAGATGGCACGAGACCGTTAAGACACTTAAAAACTAATAAAAGTACCTTAAAGTCAATCCTGAAACACATGGGAGCCAGTGCAACAATTTTACACTGGTGTAATGTGCTCCCACCCTTTGGTCCTCGTAAGCACACGTACGGCTGAGTTCGGAAGCAATTGTAGGTTCGAGATAGTCTTTTTCAAAGACCAGAGAGCAGGGCACTATGCTCAGAGTCAAAAATGACCCCCAGGTTCCTCACACACTGAGAAGGTTTGAAATCTTGTAGTTTTGGTAAAAGTACAAACATATATAAATATAATCAATAAAAGTCACATTACCATTCCTGCTGAATGTTGAAAAACCGTCATCATTCTGTCAGCTGTTCTGTCTCTCTCTCCATCCCGTGTGTCTCTCCATTGAGCTGTTACGCTGAGAGTGCCCCCTGCAGGTTTGGAGTCAGTTATTCCGTGTTTTTCGTTTGAAGATCGTTTCTTGTTTTGAATCGTTTTGTGCTTTGCGTCATTTCACTATTATCAGCGCGTTTGATGATGATGCATTTTTCTTCGTTTTTTTCAGCATGTTATTTTCATTAGCACCACGTTCCTCTTTTTGTACCTCGTTTAGACTTGTGTTTGAGTTTGTGAATTTGCATCGTTTCTGTATTTGAAGCTGTTTTCTCTAACTGAGACGCACTGGGCCATTGCAGTGCGTTTGGCCCTTGTCGGCCACCGTAAATTCTCTGCTAAGGATGCCATTACTCCACTATTTCTATACTTACCTAAATAGTTGTTTGCTGTCATATTACTGCATATTTCTGTTCAAAATCTCATCAGGAATCTTTAAAGTCCCTCTTTGCTCATTGATACAGACACTGTTGCTACCTCCAGTCCCTGCCCTCCAGTCTGATTCTGAAGAAGAAAAATAATGATACAGAAAGTTTCAGTGGGCAAGCTGACAGAATGTTTTAGGTGTACTGAAACCCCAGATGTTTAAATGTGTTTTTGAGATTGTCATCAGCAAACTTCCCTTTAAGGTGGAAATACTCAGCTGTGGTGTTGACAGTTTGTTTCATTCATGATGTGCCTTCTAGAGTATAAAAAGACACCATAGGAACATGTGAACAAGGTAAAAAGCTTGATTTTCACTGGAGGTTGCCTTCAAGTTGTGAGCATGCTGACAACCAAACTAAGCATGGCCTTGTTGTTTTTTTGTTTTTTTTGAAAACGGTGAATGACATCCCGAAGTTGTAAACTCACAGCGTCAAATCTACCATTTAAAGTTTTGATTTCATTAATTTTCTGTTGTGTCACATCATGTCATCATGTTGAAAACAGAGACAACAGAAAGCAGTTGTGGATTTGTTACCCGCGTCTGTTCTCTTCCATATAAAAACTACTAAAAGTGTCATCAGAAGAACTTTGACATGAAAGACAGTTATACTTGCGTTTTCTGTTTAATGAAAAACATGGTTCCATACTGGCGGAGCATCAAAACAGAGACGGTGAGTTAATCTCATCCGGCAAATGGAAACTGAGCTATGATGATAAAGCAATGACCTACAGAAACATGGAACTTGGGGATTTGGTGGTGATGAACCTACTATACCTGAAGAAAAACTCAAGTTTCATTTTTTTGTAATAAGGGTTTTTAAGTTGTAACTAATGGTACTGAATCTGATTTTTAATCATTTATTATTGTTTGATAGATCACTAATAAGGTATTTTTTAAAAACATTGTTGCCAGGTTGTGGAAAATCCCTATGACTGGTTTGCATCTTACAACATGATGCTTGTGTTTGTAGCTCCTTCATAAAGAGTTGTCCATGAACAACTTGACATTTACAGCTATAGATTCCATGGTTTATTATACAAAACCACGATAAATGAGGTACTAATATTGATAACTGCAAACACAGCCAGTAAAAGAGATTTTTCGATACCTAGAAAAATGTAGGATACTTAATTTCTGATGTAAACAAATTATCATTCACTACTTTAACCATTAGTTACTACTTATAAATGCTTTACAGAGGATTATCAGAAAGTGGTATTATAAACTCCTCCTCTGCCTCTGCTAAGAAACAGTACAACTGCCAGAAACTGCAAGCAAGCTTTGAACAACAGCAATGTTCAAAGATGATGAGCAACATGAGTGTTAAATAAAGATTTCTATACAACATACAACATAAAAAATTGTTAAATATAGAACGTTAGACTTGAAAATATATGTTACGTAATCTTCAGCATAAATGGCAGCTTGATGCGAACTGATTTGCTTGTTTCATTAAAACCTGCCATGCTGACTGCATGTTGTCTAAATGTGACACTGAAAAATGTCAAATCTGATGTAATGCATGATGCAGTTTGGTAGACATGAGCCAAGAGTCTCTTTCTTTTTTTTTTTTTTTTGCAGGTTTGATGATAAAAGTGGAAACTGTGCACACTGATACCACATTTTTAAAAGTGGGATGTAGTGTTAGTAGAGGTGCTGTACTGCAGCATTAGAAGAATCCTCAGAATCCCAAAAAAAACATCTGATGATACTTTGTCTTAATTGAATTAATTTGGTTCATATTGTGGCTCATTCATTAGCTGACCAGTAAACGCATAACTTTATAAATATAACAGATAGTTTTCATGTTTAAAACAAATGACGTCAAATGGATCCATAGAATTTAAAACTGAGTTTTATGATGATTGTTATTGTCTGAGATTCATTCAGTGCCTGTGATTGATGTGTGTTTAGCTACAAACAGTTAAGTTACATAAACTTCTGTAAAAGTTCACCTATTACTGCATTAGATGGTATTCCTGCCCAAATTGATAGACAAATTTTAATATTTAAAATATGTTATCAAGTGGCTACTGAAAGTGCGCAAATATTTTTTTATTTTTTGTTTTTTTGTTTTTTTTATCATAAAAATGCCTGATATGATTTTCTTTTTCTTTTTTAACATCACCAGACTGATGTTGAGCTTACACCCAGCTGGACTGTCCCAACAGAAACATCAAAAGCATCATCTCTCCCCATTCAGATACATGTTTCATCATTAACTCATATGCAATTTTTGTTTGTTCTGTTAATTCACTTAATGTATAATATCACAATGTGTTCATTTCTTTACAAGGATACTAGCATCGTGTGTGTGTGTGTGTGTGTGTGTGTGTGTCTGTTTAGAGGGGTTCTGACAGTCTTTCCCCTCTAAAAACATATTATCGTCAGCTCTGTTCATCTTTGGTCTGTAAAAATTAAACAGAGTTTTGTGCACCATAATCCTCTTTTTAAATCTCCTGGAAAATAAGCAGTCACTTTCCTCCCACGAAGAAGAACTTCAGGCAGCAGTTTCCACAGTTCACCCAAACATAAAGCAGGGGCTGCCAATGCCTCGCCTGCAGCCCCGATGGCGGCTGATGATTGGTCTTCAGCAGCTGCAGCAGCAGCAGCAGATGGTCTGCCTGGCGATGATGGGCGATGGGCGATGGGAACCAGTCTTTCTCTGGTGAGCGTCTGTCTTCGCCGCCACTGTCAGGAGACCTAAAGGACAGAAATAAGAAACATTACAAGAGCATCCTTCACAACCAATCAGGGCATCTGCTGGTCTGAGTAGAGTGACAGCGATCATAAAAGGCGTTGAGCTACAGACATTTCAGAAAGTATTTATAAAGACCACTTCACTTGCATACTTCATGATAATGTAGTTTTAATATAAAATTTATTAAAATGACAATTTTGTCCATTGCTTAACATCCTGTAAAAAAAAAATAAAATCTTGCCCCAAAATATTCAGACTATATAATAATCAGACAGATTCCCACTTGTGATGTTGAAAGTTCGTAGTTTTTAAAAAATATTTCATAAAAATAAAGATGGCTTGTTATACAAGTAAGCTGAAGTGGTTTTCTCATTTTGCCCACTGATTGTGGACATTTGAACTGGTCCGCTGGTAGGCTATGATGAACAGTAGGCCTTCATAGCATGGTAATTCCCTAACATTGGGGATGGTAATATGTGCATATATCACTATATACAAAAAGCCATATTGAAAATGAAAAATATGTGCATTTTTGATATTGGCCATAAGTCAATATTGAGCATCTCTAATTTGTGGTGGTCAGGTGCATCCTTTTTGCTTTGATAGTCCTTGAGATGTGTCTGTAAGTTGACTGGAATCCCTCCATCCATTACCTATACACCACTTTATCCTCATTAGGGTCGTGGGAAAATACAACATTCACACTTGTAACATTAACTCATGTGACTGCAAGCTGCTGAAAATCTGGTGAAGGCAGGAGACACCCTGGACAGGTCACCAGTCTATCACAGGGTTACACTTGGAGACAGACAACCAAACACACTCACATTCACACCTACGGACAATTTAGAATCACCAATTAACCTCAACATGTGTTTGGACTGTGGGAGGAAGCCGGAGAACCTGGGGCCTCATGTACAAAGGGTACATACGCACAAAAACTTGGCGTACGCACTTTTCCATGCTCACGTTCAGATATATCAAGAGTGAAATGAACGTGGAATTGTGTGGTCCTCCATGTCAACTTCTTGATTGGTGTACACATGTTTCTATTGCTTTCGAGCCATTGGCGATACTTAGAGGTGATGCTGGGAATGCAAAATTGTAAAAAACAATGTAAAAAAAAAAGATCTTTCCTCAAAGTGATATGCACATCAGAGATACACAGATGAACAATTAACACACCCAGGTGTTTACAATCAGTTAGTGGATATTAAAGTATGCGTAAAATGGTGCAGAAGATACCATTAACAACAATGGAAGCTTTGGCACTGTTGGAGGATGTTGCCAATGGAGCAGTGCCAAGAGAGCGGGTTTCCAGAGACCTCAGGATGACGACTGGCTCATCAGCCACATTAGGTTCCTGAGGGCAATCCTCTTAGAACTGTGCGCGAAGCTGCGGCCGCTATTGGAGCACAACACGGCCAGGAGCCATGTCCTACCTGTGCCCATACAGGTGCTGACCACACTGGGCTTCCTAGCCACAGGGTCATTTCAGAGGGACCTGGCTGACCGATCGGGACTGTGCCAGTCGACAGTGTGTGGGATGGAACTATCCAAATGTCAGCCAGATATATCAAATTCCCGTACACTGCAGTTGAACAGGACGACATAAAAGTGCAATTTGCAGCAAAGGCCCGGTTTTCCTAATGTAATTTATCTATCTAAGCTATCGACTGCACACACATTGCTATAAAGGCACCATCACAACATGAATTTGTTTATATAAACAAGATGCATTTTCATTCCATCAGTGTACAGATCATCTATGATTCGCAAATGCAATTAAGCAACATTGTTGCGAGGTGGCCTGAATCAATATACGACTTATTTATTCTGACCAACAGCATGGTTGGGAACAGGCTACAAGCTGGCACAGTGCGGGATGGGTGGCTTCTTGGTGAGTAAATCATTTAATTGTCCTAACATTCATCTCCCCGATATGCGCCAAGCATGTGTGCCCCGGATGGGCATCGGCAGCTGGCTGTTGCAGCAGACCGGAGGATTGGCAGACGCCGGGGAGGCTGGAGGAATCCCCTGGGTCTCTGACATGAGGCTGGAACTGCGTCTCACAGTCTTCTCCTGCCTCATTGTCTGTTGGAAAATAATAAATTCAGTAATTTGACATGAGACAAAGTCTTTGATTTCCTCTTTGATATCCTGGCATGATTACGCATGAACCTGTATCTTGTTTGGCTGTGAGCAGATGATTGTATGACCTGTATAAAAAATAAATTTGTGAGTTACACAATAAATATTAACCTTGGGGGTGATCTGAGTGACCCACGTGTGCTCCCACCACCCCTGTGACAGCAGTGTCACCCACAATAGCGATGACTCTCTGCTCAAATATGGCGAGTTCATCCTTGTTACTGTTATCTGACCATGCAGAGAGGGGAATCCCATCTCTCGGCCCTGTTCATACCAATTTGCATATTTACGTTGGGGGCGTGGAGAGGGAGGAGTCTGGTACTCCAACATGTGCGGTCAATTCCACGCTGAGTGAGATGTACAAAGGAAATGTACTTGGATTCAGGCGTACGCTCACTGTCGTTCATCTGGATTTTTTTGTGCGTAAGCAGTTCTCTGGATTGAAGCATATGCCAGGTTTCCGTATGAAGTCCACACAAGTCTTTGTACATGAGGCCCCAGGTGAGAATCCACGCTGCACGGGGAGAACATGCAAACTCCACACAAAAAGACTCCAGGCCAAGATTTGAACCCAGGATCTTCTAGCTGTGAGGCGACAGCGCTGATCACTGCATCACCATGCTGCCCTTGACTGGAGTCCACTTGTGGTAAGCTACAGTAACTAGACAGAGTTGAGAAAGGACCACATCCTTTTACTTGAAGTGTCACAATTCACACTGAATATCAGGAGAAAAACCAAACCATTGTAGGGTTTTAGTGTGGTAGAAAATAAGATGTACTTATTTCCACACACTAAAGCAAGTGATTGCATTAATTACAATTATTAAAACTAACTTTTGAATTATT